>NC_134357.1:262937977-263237977 GCF_048569485.1 Anomaloglossus baeobatrachus | reverse complement strand
CCCATGCTGCACACCCCCCATCGTGCTACATCCCCCATGCTGTGCACCCCATCGTGCTCCATCCCCCATGTTATAATAGTTCTCCTATTATACTCAGAGAGGAGTATATTAGGAGGACTATAATAGGAGGAGTAGTCCTGGGGGGAGAGGAGTATAATGCCGGCTCCCTGCACATGTGTACCAGGATCCGGTGTACGCTGGTAACTATGATACACATCGGGTAACTAAGGGACCTTAGTTACCCGATGTGTATAATGGTTACCAGCGTTCACCGGCTCCGTCACGATCCCAGCATCGCAAGGTTATGTCTGGCGCTGCTGGGATCGTGACGGAGCCGGTGTACACTGGTAACTATGATACACATTGGGTAACCAAGGGACCTTAGTTACCCGATGTGTATAATGGTTACCAGCGTTCACCGGCTCCGTCACGATCGCAGCATCGCAAGGTTATGTCTGGCGCTGCTGGGATCGTGACGGAGCCGGTGTACACTGGTAACTATGATACACATCGGGTAACCAAGGGACCTTAGTTACCCGATGTGTATGATGGTTACCAGCGTACACCGGCTCCGTCATGATCCCAGAAGCGCAAGGTTATGTCTGGCGATGCGTGCGGAGGGCCGAGGCGAGAGGGCAATCCATGCGGAGGGCGGGGCCAGGCCGAGGCGAGCGACCAATCTGTGGGGAGGCGGAGGCGAGGCGAGCGGCCAATCCATGCGGGGGGCGGGGCCATGGCGAGCCCAGCGGCCAATCAGCTTTGTGTCACCGTAAGGACACAATTTTGGAGCAAGACAGACAGACAGACAGACAGAATAAGGCAATTATATATATAGATAATTATTATTACTTCTGTAAACTAAAATGTGGAGCCCAAAACTGGACCCCAAAATCCAGATGTGGCCTTACAAGAGATTTATATAGGAGCAACAATACCTTCGGATCTAATCTTTTTATACACTATAAAATCTTGTTTGCTTTTGCAGCTGCTGCCTGACATTGAGTGCTGCTGCTCAGTTTATTTGTACCAAAATCCCCAAGTCCTTCTCCTGTTCTGTAGTCCTAAGTTTACTTCCATTTAATGCATATGCAGCAATGGATTACTCTGCCCTAGGTGCATTATAACAATGAGTTCATAGCCATCTCCCCTTACCTATACACTATTATAATTATGGGATCCTTCTTCACGTCATTACCATAAAGGGGGCTTTACACGCTGCGACATCGCTAATGCGGAGTCGTTGGGGTCACGGAATTTGTGACGCACATCCGGCCGCATTAGCGATGTTGCTGCGTGTGACACCAATGAGCGATTTTGCATCGTTGCAAAATTGTGCAAAATCGCTCATTGGTGACATGGGGGTCCGTTCTCGATTATCGTTACTGCAGCAGTAACGATGTAGTTCGTCGCTCCTGCGGCAGCACACATCGCTGCGTGTGACACCGCAGGAACGAGGAACCTCTCCTTACCCTCCCGGCCGCTATGAGGAAGGAAGGAGGTGGGCGGGATGTTCCGGCCACTCATCTCCGCCCCTCCGCTTCTATTGGGCGGCCGCTCAGTGACGCCGCTGTGACGCCGCACGGACCGCCCCCTTAGAAAGGAAGCGGTTCGCTGGTCACAGCGACGTCGCCGGGCAGGTAAGTATGTGTGACGGTTCTGCGCGATGTTGTGCGGCACGGGCAGCGATTTGCCCGTGTCGCACAACAGATGGGGGCGGGTACCCACGCTAGCGATATCGGGACCGATATCGCAGCGTGTAAAGTAGCCTTTACCTTACAAGCTGCATTTCACATATCACAGGTGATAAGGGCTTTGTCACTTTCTGCAGGTGACTTCCAGCATGCTCTGCCATCCCCTCCCTGCACATCCCTGCCCTCTCATGCATGGGTTATAATGATCATTATGCCCAGTATAATAACCGTGATTAGATACCTGACCTGGAAATGCTTCCAGCCTTAGCAGCAGCTCTGCAGCCCCCGCTTCCTGCCCATGTGATCCCCCCTACTGTCACATGCATCCAAGCCATGCCCCTCCTTTCTCCACCGCAGGCAAGGGTCCTGCTCAGTGGCTGCATTAACTCCTCTACAGCTGAGCTTCAGCACAATGGATTCCTACAACGTCTAGAAATGGAATTGTGATTTCTGGGCAGGGGTGACTATGTACTGTTTGCACCGGTAACATGAGTCAGGGTCAAAAACACACACTGAAGCAAACGCATCATATCTTAAATTACAGCAATTTTTCAGCTCACTATTTGGCAGCACTTTTTTTTTTACATGTGTAGAATGTTATTATTGCTGTTTTCCTGTAAGCTAGATAGTGGAAATCACGTGGAAGTTACTGAAACAGAGCCCCGTGCTGTTCTCTATTTTTGGTTCATCCCCATAAATCTAAATGATGAAGTCTGATGCATAAGGCTATGTGCGCACTAGAAAAGTGATTTTTCTCAAGAAAATTTCTTGAGAAACTTCTGGGAGTTGAAGATTACCGCACCTGCGGTAAAAAAACGCACCAAAACTGCGGGACAAACGCATGCGGTTTTGATGCGTTTTTGCCGCAGTTTTTCCGCAGGTTGGTCCCTGCGGTTTTTTTATGCTGTAACTGCAATAATATATAAAATAAAGCATGTTGAAAAAGAAAAAAAAAAGAAAAAAAAATTATAAATGATATTTCCTTCTTCATCATTCTCCATTTTCTATAGTGTAGATATTCTCCATTATCTCTGTCAACATGGCAAGCAATGGACTTTCCTTGCAGCTCCACACGCCTCATTTTCAGCTGCTTTTGCTGACTGTAGTCACTCTTACGTCGCCGGAGACAACAGGTATGGTTTTTTATTTTCCTTTTTTTCCCATAGAAAAAAAAATATTTTTTGCATTAACAATATATTTTTTAGGCAAAAAAAAAGAAAATGTCATCCCCTTCTTGTGGCACATGAAACCAAAGGACATTTTAGTCTCCTGTATTAACCCCTTCACCCCCGGCCACTAAAACACCCTAATGACCGGGCCATTTTTTGCAATTCTGACCAGTGTCACTTTGACAGGTTATAACTCTGGAACGCTTCAACGGATCCTGGCGATTCTGAGATTGTTTTTTCGTGACATATTGTACTTCATGTCAGTGGTAAATTTAGGCCGATATGTTTTGCGTTTATTTGTGAAAATTTAGGAAATTTGGCGAAAATTTTGAAAATTTCGCAATTTTCAAACTTTGAAAATTTATGCCCATAAATCTGAGAGATATGTCACACAAAATAGTTACTAAATAACATTTCCCACTTGTCTACTTTACATCAGCGCAATTTTCGAAACAAATTTTTTTTCGTTAGGAAGTTAGAACGGGTCAAAGGTCATCAGCAAATTCTCATTTTTCCAACAAAATTTACAAAATAATTTTCTTAGGGACCACATTACATTTGAGGTGACTTTGAGAGGCCTAGGTGACAGAAAATACCCAAAAGTGACCCCATTCTAAAAACTACACCCCTCACACTGCTCAAAACCACATCCAATAAGTTTATTAACCCTTTAGGTGCTTCACAGGAACCAAAGCAATGTGGAAGGAAAAAATGAAAATTTTACTTTTTAACACAAAAATGTTACTTTAGCCATAAAATTTTCATTTTTACAAGGGAGAAAAGAGAAAGTACACAATACAATTTATTGTGCATGTTCTCCTGAGTACGCTGATACCCCATATGTGGTAAAAATCAATTGTTTGGGCGCACGGCAGAGCTCGGAAGGGAAGGAGCGCCATTTGAATTTTTGAACGCAAAATTAGCTGCACTCATTAGCGGACGCCATGTCGGGTTTGAAGACCCCCTGAGGTGCCTAAACAATGGAGCTCCCCCACAAGTGACCCCATTTTGGAAACTAGAGGCCTCAAATAATTTTTCTAGATGTTTGGTGAGCACTTTGAACCCCTGGGGGCTTCACAAAAGTTTATAGCGTTGAGCCGTGAAAAGAAAAAAAAAATTTTTTACCACAAAACGGTTGCTTCAACTAGGTAGCTTTTTTTTCACAAGGGTAACAGGAAAAAATGCACCATAAAATGTATTGTGCATTTTCTCCTGAGTACGCAGATACCTCATATGTGGTGGAAATCAAATGTTTAGACACACAGCAGTGCTCAGAAGGCAAGGAGCGCCATTTGAATTTTTGAGTGCAAAATTAGCTGCACCTGTTAGCGGACGCCATGTCGGGTTTGAAGACCCCCTGAGGTGCCTAAACAATGGAGCTCCCCCACAAGTGACCCCATTTTGGAAACTAGAGGCCTCAAATAATTTTTCTAGATGTTTGGTGAGCACTTTGAACCCCTGGGGGCTTCACAAAAGTTTATAGCGTTGAGCCGTGAAAAGAAAAAAAACTTTTTTTACCACAAAACGGTTGCTTCAACTAGGTAGCTTTTTTTTTCACAAGGGTAACAGGAAAAAATGCACCATAAAATGTATTGTGCATTTTCTCCTGAGTACGCAGATACCTCATATGTGGTGGAAATCAAATGTTTGGACACACAGCAGTGCTCGGAAGGCAAGGAGCGCCATTTGAATTTTTGAGTGCAAAATTAGCTGCACCTGTTAGCGGACGCCATGTCGGGTTTGAAGACCCCCTGAGGTGCCTAAACAATGGAGCTCCCCCACAAGTGACCCCATTTTGGAAACTAGAGCCCTCAAATAATTGTTCTAGATGTTTGGTGAGCACTTTGAACACCTGGGGGCTTCACAGAAGTTTATAGCGTTGAGCCGTGAAAAGAAAAAAAATTTTTTTACCACAAAACGGTTGCTTCAACTAGGTAGCTTTTTTTTTCACAAGGCTATCAGGAAAAAATGCACCATAAAATGTATTGTGCATTTTCTCCTGAGTACGCAGATACCACATATGTGGTGGAAAGTAATTGTTTGGGCGCATGGCGGGGCTCAGAAGAGAAGGAGCGCCATTTGACAGCAAAATTGGTTGGAATCATTAGCGGACGCCATGTCACGTTTGGAGACCCCCTATGGTGCCTAAACAGTGGAGCTCCCCCACAAGTGACACCATTTTGGAAACTAGAGCCCTCAAATAATTTTTCTAGATGTTTGGTGAGCACTTTGAACACCTGGGGGCTTCACAGAAGTTTATAGCGTTGAGCCGTGAAAAGAAAAAATTTTTTTTTTACCACAAAACGGTTGCTTCAACCAGGTAGCTTTTTTTTTCACAAGGGTAACAGGAAAAAATGCACCATAAAACGTATTGTGCAATTTCTCCTGAGTACGCAGATACCTCATATGTGGTGGAAAGTAATTGTTTGAGCGCATGGCAGGGCTCAGAAGAGAAGGAGCGCCATTTGACTTTTCAAACGCACAGACGCAGTGCACTGATCGGCCGCTGAAGGACGCACGGTCGGATGCGATAAAAAAAAGCGTCGGGGATACGGAAAAAAAAAAGTCACGCCAAAAATTGACCATGGATGCAGATACGTTATGTGCATCCCTGATCAGCGCTTGGCGGGACGCACGGACGGATGCGATACAAAAAGCGTCGTGAATACGGAAAAAAAAGTCACGCCAAAAATTGAGCAGGGATGCCGATCAGTTATCTGCATCCCTAATCAGCGCTCGGCGGGACGCACGGACGGATGCGATACAAAAAGCGTCGTGAATACGGAAAAAAAAGTCACGCCAAAAATTGAGCAGGGATGCCGATCCGTTATCTGCATTCCTGATCAGCGCTTGGCGGGACGCACGGACGGATGCGATACAAAAAGCGTCGGGGATACGGAAAAAAAAGTCACGCCAAAAATTGAGCAGGGATGCCGATCCGTTATCTGCATCCCTGATCAGCGCTTGGCGGGACGCACGGACGGATGCGATACAAAAAGCGTCGGGGATACGGAAAAAAAAGTCACGCCAAAAATTGAGCAGGGATGCCGATCCGTTATCTGCATCCCTGATCAGCGCTTGGCGGGACGCACGGACGGATGCGATACAAAAAGCGTTGTGAATACGGAAAAAAAAGTCACGCCAAAAATTGAGCAGGGATGCCGATCCGTTATCTGCATCCATGATCAGCGCTTGGCGGGACGCACGGACGGATGAGGTGTAAAAATGGACAGGGGATACGGAAAAAAAAAAAAAAAGTTATACTCACAGTACCCAGAGGACTAGCAGGAGGATCACTGACCAGAAGAGCTGCAGAGGAACAGATGGCAGAGAGATGGACAGCTTTACAGGAGCAGCAGGCAGATCAGCAGAATGCCCAGGAAGGACCCAGCAATGGACGCAGATGTGATCAGGCCGGTGAAGACAGGTAAGAGGACGTCGGGGGAGAGCAGAGGTGGAGAGGGGGGGGGTGAGAGCAGAGGGGGGGTGAGAGCAGAGGGGGGGTTGAGAGCAGAGGGGGGGTTGAGAGCAGAGGGGGAGGGGGGAGAGCAGAGGGGGAGACCGGAGAGGGAGCTGCAGAAGCAGAATAGAAATAATGGGGGAGGCAGTCAGATCGCGGGGGGAGCGGATCGGGATGTCGGGGGGGGGGGTGGTTGGGGGGAGCAGATCGCGGGGGGGGCACGGCAGGGGCTATCACGGCAGCGCGCAGGGGCACCACGGGAGCGCGCACGGGCTGCAAAGTGAGCACAGTACTCACTTTGCAGCAGCAGCGGTGACCTCAGCAGCAGCGGTGGTAGCAGATCGGGATGCCGGGGGGCAGATCGGGGCGTAGGGGGGCAGATCGGGGCGTAGGGGGGCAGATCGGGGGGGGCAGGGGCAGGGGCCTTCACGGGAGCGCGCAGGGGCCTTCACGGGAGCGCGCAGGGAGCGGAATACTTACCAGTGGCGGAGACATCAGAGGTGGCGGCGGCAGCAGCAGCGGTGGCGTGGTACCAAAAGTACCAGCCACTCCACGCTGCAGACATGTTGGGGGAGGGCTCACAGGCCAGCACAGGCCTGGGGAGGGCGGCCACCGGCAGATCAGACCGCCCCACTGCACACTGATTGGAGCGATTGCGCGTCATAGCACGATCGCTCCAATCAGTGCTGCAGGGGCTGGGGGCGGCATGTTTGAGGTCCACCTATGATATGCTGCTGCAGCTGCGGCATCTCATAGCTGGATCTCACAGGATCGCACTAATTTGGGCATTATTTTTGCCGAAATTAGTGCGATCGATGTGGTTGGCGGTTCAGATTTGAACAGCCAATCACATCGATCGTCGATAGGGGGTGGCAATGCCGCCCCCCCTGGGGTCAAGCAAAGGTCCCCTGCTGTAAGAAACAGCAGGGGACATCATTTGAAAGCCGTTGCTATGGCCACGGCAATCAAATGAAGTTTAGGCCGTAAAATTACGTCCCTGGTCGTTATGTCACGTTAAAATAGGACGTAATTTCACGGCCCGCGGTCGTGAAGGGGTTAAGATTTACGAAGATAGTTGTTGTTTTTTTATCTGTCTATCCATCTATCATTCTATCTATCTCTCTATCTATCTATCTATCCCTCTATCTATCTATCTATCCCTCTATCTATCTATCCATGTATCTATATATCCATCTATCTATCTATCTATCCATGTATCTATCTATCTATATATCTATCCATCTATCATTCTATCTATCTATCTGTCTGTCTATCCATCTATCTATCCATCCCTCTATCCATCTATCTATCCATCTATCAATCATCTATCTATGTATCCATCTATCCCTCTATCCATCTATCTATCTATATCTATCTATCTATTTATTATCTATCTATCCATTTATCTATTGATTATCTATCTATTATCTATCTATCCATCTATCTATTGATTATATACCTATCCATCTCTTTCTGTATGAATATATCCTTCTCTCTATCTATATTATTCTATCCTTCTACCTCTGTCTGTCTCTACAAATCCTTTATCTATCTCTGTCTACATATTTATCTATGAAACTTTTTGATTTATTTATTTATTTGCAGTTATCCCGATACGTTTATGTCTTTTTGCTGCTTTCGATCGACTTTTAGCATTGGTAAAGCCAGATTTATGTTATGCCGATACCCGGATGAGGAAATCAGTGTCTGCTGAGGAACGGCTGCTCATCACCTTGCGGTAAGGCTGCTTTCACATATCACTTTTTTTGCATCAGGCACAATGCGGCTCAAAAATCTATGCAACGGATACGGCAAAAAAAACGGTTCCGTTGCATAAGTTTTTCCATGCGGCCCGTCCGTTTTTGACGGATCCAGCTTGATACTGAGCATGCGCAGTTAAAAAAAAAGCATCCGGCATCCATAGGCTTGCATTGTAAATCACGCCGCATCGCGCCGGATCCGGCGCGATGCGGTTATTCGCCGCTGACAATAAACGCTGCAAGCAATGTTCCATCCAGCCGCCGCATCGGCTAAATATGCCGCATCCGGCAAAAAACGAACGCAACGCAAGTCCATGCAGCACAATCCGGCGCTAATGCAAGTCTATGAGGAAAAAACGCATCCGGCGGCAAAAGAAAACCGGATGCGTCTTTTCTGCAAAGCGCCAGGTTGTGCCTGATTGCAAAAAACTGATATGTGAAAGCAGCCTAAGTAATTTAAAAAAATCCTTTCAAATATCACATTAATTTTTTAAATATTTTTTTTTATATATATATATATATATTTATTTATGATCATGTGAAGTTCATTTTCATGCATGCAATGCTTTGTATTTGTGTGTATTTCTAATTCTTTGTATTTGTACTTTGCAGGTTTCTGGCCACAGGAGAGAGCTTCACATCCCTGCACCTTCAATTTCAGGTTGGTAAATCAACCATCTCCGAAATTATGAGGTGCACATGTGGCGTGATCTGGGAGAAGTTGCAGCCCATGGTGATGCCTTCCCCAACCGAGGAGACTTGGCTGCAGGTTGCAGCGAGCTTTCAAACTGTGGCCAACTTCCCCAACTGCATAGGTGCGGTCGATGGCAAACATGTAAGGGTTCAGAAGCTACCGCGATCAGGATCACTCTTCTTTAATTATAAGAAGTATTTTTCGGCTGATGCACATTACAAATTTGTTGGCATTGATGTTGGTGCTTACGGCAGTACAGGGGATTCTCGGGTGTTGCGAACAACACAAATTGGACTGCAAATTCTTCAGGATTGCGGAACGCTAACAGCCCCACAACCTTTGCCAGGCTCCACAGATCCAGTCCCCTTTGTGATGGTATCGGATGAGGCTTTTCCTTTATTGCCAAACCTGCTGTGCCCATATGCACGGAGGAGACTGGATACCCGGAGGAGGATTTTTAATTATCGACTGAGTCGTGCACGCAGATATGTGGAGCGCACCTTCGGAATCCTGACTAGTCAGTGGAGGATTCTACACACAACCATCCAGTTAGAAACCGAAACCGTTGACACTGTGATAAAAGCCTGCCGTGTTCTCCACAACTATGCTCGAGAGCATAGCTCTCAGCAAGTTGAGGAAGCACAGCAGGCCAAATTTAATCCAGTGATCAATGTGGCTTCGGGAAGACCATCTAACTCGGGTGTGTTGGTGCGAGAAACCTTCACTGACTACTTCATGAGTCCAGAAGGTGCCGTGCACTGGCAATACTCCTGTGTCGGTGATGTGCAGCCGGATCAGCAGACAGTAATGGGACAAGATTGAAATTGAAGAAGAAATCTGCTGAACCTTTCATCTGATATTGTGTTATGTGTATACATTTTTCTATATGTATTTGTTTTTTACCTTAAGGTAATATATGGAAAAAATAGATTGAATTCCTTTTTTCCAAAAAGAATGTTTTTATTAAATATTTTTCAAAGAAAAATTCTATGTTCACTTTTTCCTCCACCAACCAACACATACATATTGCTCAATCGAATTTTTTATTGTAACATACAAAAAAATTATATTAATAACAGAAATATATTATTTACTGACAATATACGCAGCATCAATCATGTTTACTCAAGACACAAACGGGGTGAGGACCTGAAAAGTTACCTATATTGCAATCTGGAGCTCTCACCTGAGATCCGGAGTATAGCCTCGACTGAGCTCAAGGTTTGCAAGACTGAACCGCGAGCGCTGACTGATTTCCCGGTGAATGCAGTTCAGTTCATGAATCATGACAGCTGCAGACAGGCCGTGCTGAACTACGAAGCTCTCACCTGAGTCTCAGAGTTCTGCATGGCCTGTCCGCAGCTGTCATTAACTGAAATGCAATTGTCGGGGAATCAGTCGGCGCTCGCAGTTCAGTATAGCAAACCCTTACTTCAGTCCAGGCTGTACTCCGCAATTAGGCTTCTGCAATCTGGCTTCTAATCTAATTTACAAAGAAGAACTTGGGTTAAGGTGGTGTCACACATAGCGACGACGACAACGACGTCGCTGCTAAGTCATCATTTTCTGTGATGTAGCAGCGACGTCCCGTCGCTGTCGCTGTGTGTGACATCCAGCAACGACCTGGCCCCTGCTGTGAGGTCGCCGGTCGTTGCTGAATGTCCTGCTTCATTTTTTGGACGTTGCTCTCCCGCTGTGAAGCACACATCGCTGTGTGTGACAGCGAGAGAGCGACGAACTGAAGCGAGCAGGGAGCCGGCGTCTGGCAGCTGCGGTAAGGGTGGTGTCACACATAGCGACGCAGCAGCGATCACGACCAGCGATCTGACCTTATCAGGATCGCTGCTGCGTCGTTACATGGTCGCTGGTGAGCTGTCAAACAGGCAGATCTCACCAGTGACCAGTCCCCAGCCAGAAGCGACGTGTGGAAGCGTAACTAAGGTAAATATTGGGTAACCAAGGAAAGCACTTCTCTTGGTTACCCGATATTTACCTTAGTTACTAGTGTCCGCCTCTCTCACGCTGCCAGTGCCGGCTCCCTGTTTTCTGCACTCCTAGCCTGAGTACACATCGGGTTAATTACCCGATGTGTACTCCAGCTACTTGTGCAGGGAGCCGGCACTGGCAGCGTGAGAGCAGCGGTGCTAGTAACTAATGTAAATATCGGGTATCAGTTCGTCACTCTCTCGTTGTCACACACAGCGATGTGTGCTTCACAGCGGTAGAGTAACGTCCAAAAAATGAAGCAGGACATTCAGCAACGACTGGCGACCTCACAGCAGGGGCCAGGTCGTTGCTGGAAGTCACACACAGTGACAGCGACGGGACGTCGCTGCTACATCACAGAAAATGATGACTTAGCAGCGACGTCGTTGTCGTCGTCGCTATGTGTGACACCACCTTAAGCTGTAACCACGGTAAACATCGGGTAACCAAGAAGCTCTTTCCTTGGTTACCCGATATTTACATTAGTTACTAGCACCGCCGCTCTCACGCTGCCAGTGCCGGCTCCCTGCTCACTGCACACGTAGCTGGAGTACACATCGGGTAATTAACCCAATGTGTACTCTGGCTAGGAGTGCAGGGAGCTGGCACTGGCATCGTGAGAGCGGCGGACGCAAGTAACTAAGGTAAATATCGGGTAACCAAGAGAAGTGCTTTCCTTGGTTACCCAATATTTACCTTAGTTACGCTTCCACGTGTCGCTGCTGGCAGGGGGCTGGTCGCTGGTGAGATCTGCCTGTTTGACAGCTCACCAGCGACCATGTAACGACGCAGCAGCGATCCTGATAAGGTCAGATCGCTGGTCGTGATCACTGCTGCGTCACTATGTGTGACACCACCCTTAGTGTTCTGGGGAGCGCAACACTTTTTACAACCTATACAAGTCTTGCGTAAAATATCCAAAGGTGTCAGCCTGGGTGGAAGGGCCAGCCCTCTGTTGACAACCTGCATCAGCTTCCACTGCTTGTGAGTGGCTTTCATAATTTGGGGTAGCTACTGCACCTGAAATTTTATTTTGTGCATGCATATTGTATGTATAAGCAATGTTTGCTTGTTGAGGGATGTTTGTTTTTGGTCTATTTTTTTTTGGGGGGGGGGAAGCATCCAGAATTACACTAACAACCTCACCTACACTGGGAAGGGGGGGGGTGCGGCTTTTCAAAGCTGTCAAAAAAGGCGCAGCAGGCCGTCATACAGGCCGACTGCGTCTCTTTTGACATTTCGGAAAGCCTGCTACCAAGACTGGCGGCAAATAATTCACACTTATTATTAAGTTTTGAGGCCGAAGTTTTCAACAGGGACAATGCCTCACATGTTAATTGGTAACAGTGCTCAGAAACATTTTTGGAAATGTGCACTGCCTTCCCTTTCTTCCGCCGTAATGTTGTCATGTTTCTTGATGACGCTGCAGAGGATGAGGATTGCGGATCTGCAGCACTGGAAGCTGAGGCGAAGGTAAAGAAGGCGGGGTCTGTCCCTTTGCCAGCAGCTGAGTCAGGGATGCAGGGATGTTTGGTGGCAGCAACTGCTGATGTATCAGCATCCACATCCTCGTTGAAAGACGCTTCATCACATTGTGAGGATCCCTCTTGTATTTGGGATTGCATGTCTTCCAGTTCCACAGGCAAGAGGTTACCTTCTGTCCTATGATTGGAAAGGAAAAGAAAAAAAAAGGAATTTATTGCAAACATACAGTTAGGTCCAGAAATATTTGGACAGTGACACAAGTTTTGTTATTTTAGCTGTTTACAAAAACATGTTCAGAAATACAATTATATATATAATATGGGCTGAAAGTGCACACTCCCAGCTGCAATATGAGAGTTTTCACATCCAAATCGGAGAAAGGGTTTAGGAATCATAGCTCTGTAATGCATAGCCTCCTCTTTTTCAAGGGACCAAAAGTAATTGGACAAGGGACTCTAAGGGCTGCAATTAACTCTGAAGGCATCTCCCTCGTTAACCTGTAATCAATGAAGTAGTTAAAAGGTCTGGGGTTGATTACAGGTGTGTGGTTTTGCATTTGGAAGCTGTTGCTGTGACCAGACAACATGCGGTCTAAGGAACTCTCAATTGAGGTGAAGCAGAACATCCTGAGGCTGAAAAAAAAGAACAAATCCATCAGAGAGATAGCAGACATGCTTGGAGTAGCAAAATCAACAGTCGGGTACATTCTGAGAAAAAAGGAATTGACTGGTGAGCTTGGGAACTCAAAAAGGCCTGGGCGTCCACGGATGACAACAGTGGTGGATGATCGCCGCATACTTTATTTGGTGAAGAAGAACCCGTTCATAACATCAACTGAAGTCCATAACACTCTCAGTGAAGTAGGTGTATCTGTCTCTAAGTCAACAGTAAAGAGAAGACTCCATGAAAGTAAATACAAAGGGTTCACATCTAGATGCAAACCATTCATCAATTCCAAAAATAGACAGGCCAGAGTTAAGTTTGCTGAAAAACACCTCATGAAGCCAGCTCAGTTCTGGAAAAGTATTCTATGGACAGATGAGACAAAGATCAACCTGTACCAGAATCATGGGAAGAAAAAAGTTTGGAGAAGAAAGGGAACGGCACATGGTCCAAGGCACACCACATCCTCTGTAAAACATGGTGGAGGCAACGTGATGGCATGGGCATGCATGGCTTTCAATGGCACTGGGTCACTTGAGTTTATTGATGACATAACAGCAGACAAGAGTAGCCGGATGAATTCTGAAGTGTACCGGGATATACTTTCAGCCCAGATTCAGCCAAATGCCGCAAAGTTGATCGGACGGCGCTTCATAGTACAGATGGACAATGACCCCAAGCATACAGCCAAAGCTACCCAGGAGTTCATGAGTGCAAAAAAGTGGAACATTCTGCAATGGCCAAGTCAATTACCAGATCTTAACCCAATTGAGCATGCATTTCACTTGCTCAAATCCAGACTTAAGACGGAAAGACCCACAAACAAGCAAGACCTGAAGGCTGCGGCTGTAAAGGCCTGGCAAAGCATTAAGAAGGAGGAAACCCAGCATTTGGTGATGTCCATGGGTTCCAGACTTAAGGCAGTGATTGCCTCCAAAGGATTCGCAACAAAATATTGAAAAAAAAAATATTTTGTTTGGGTTTGGTTTATTTGTCCAATTACTTTTGACCTCCTAAAATGTGGAGTGTTTGTAAAGAAATGTGTACAATTCCTACAATTTCTATCAGATATTTTTGTTCAAACCTTCAAATTAAACGTTACAATCTGCACTTGAATTCTGTTGTAGAGGTTTCATTTCAAATCCAATGTGATGGCATGCAGAGCCCAACTCGCGAAAATTGTGTCACTGTCCAAATATTTCTGGACCTAACTGTATATAAAATGTAATAGTTTCTTTCCTCATGCTCTATATACGAATCCAAAAACCCAAAGGGCCTTATGCTATCTGAAATGGGTCCCCAGCTAACTCGAAAAGCTGGGTGGTGGCAGCGTAATTATTATTGCATAGAATTATTGGAGTGGTATCATCAAGGGTACCAAGATATATATATATATATATATATATATATATATATATTCCATTAGCGGGAATCGGTGATATATACATTTACCCTTGCTGTGAGACCTCCAATATTTGGCATTATCGGCTCAGCAGCCTCATTTTATGCATTGTCCTGCAGTACCAAGAGTGGCCTGCCGACATGGGGGGTACTAGAGAGTAGTGGTGTTTGTGACAAATCATCGAACAGCTGCGGGATATCTGAGTGACTCCCCCACTGTTCGTGACAAATAGATAAATGGATAGATAGATAGATAGATAGATAGATAGATAGATAGATAGATAATGGATAGCTAGATAAATGGATAGCTAGATAATGGATAGATAGATAATAGATAGATAGATAAATGGATAGATAGAGAGATAGATAACAGATTAGATAGATAGATAATGGATAGATAGATAAATGGATAGACAGATAATGGATAGAAAATGGATAGATAATGGATAGATAGATAAATGGATAGATAATGGATAGATAGATAATAGATAGATAGATAATGGATAGATAGATAGATGGTTTCGTGGAAACCACTTTCTTGGGAGAGCTAATTTAGGGTGAGATACAAAGTGATCTCCAGATCTGCCAGTGTTGGTCCAATTAATAGCGATGCATCGGAGACAAACACACGAACACACAGTTAATGTCCGTGTACCAGGCTTTGTCTGAATCTCAGATGCCCAGACAGTAGTTTATTACAACCACAAAAGAAAAGGGGACGGCTTAGTACATGACCAAAAATGGAATGAAAGTTGAAAATAACAAAATCGTAAATCATGGATCCGGCTGCATTTCTAAAAATCTAGTTCTGTCCAGTTTTCTGGACCTTCATTAACAAAGACGTTTGAGACAAAAACATCCTTATAACAAAGAGTACACCCTGTGTTATTGCTTTTATGAATAACACTTATGAAGCTAATATAAAAATACAAAATTATCAAAGATATATAGATGTATAAATTGCTTAAATGATAATCAAAACTTAATATAAAATATTAACCATAACAATTCCTCCCTTTTTATTATTTACAGACAATTTATCCACCAGCTATATCCCCATGCTGTGACAGCATGAAGGGGCCAAACCCGTTCACTGATAGATATCTTGTTTGTAAACTTCATCATATATGTTTACCAAGGGAGCACTTTGATGTTTTGCAGATGTGTTAACTGACGGCCTGTGATGTTTGATCTTACGAGTCTCTTTACATAATGTTGTCACAACAAATATACCAATTCTTGCAGCTACATACACTAGTAGTATCAACATTCCCATCTGTAGAATGCCCATCAGCCACCCAGTGATACCTGAGAACCAAATTGTCAGATACATTTGTCTGCAGCTCGGTTATATAGGGAATGTTTAGGTAAAGCACTTATATCTAGAACACCATGAGGAAATATAAAGGTAGCGGCATAAGGCGTGCAGAGGTGTCGATCCCCTCTGCGCCTCGGGAAAGTCATTTATAGGCCTGGTGACCACATACTAGATATAAATCCTTAGGAATTGTGCAGTGTATTATGTCAGTGGTTCTCCCAACACAACACATATCAGTCAAACGTCCTTTGCTTCGAAGGTTTGGTACACAAATGTCAGCAGTTCTTGAGACAGACCTCATTCCTTCAGGATGTCTTAGACTCAAAATGTTAGTTAAATTGGTAAAGTTGTTCACAAGTCTACACAGAATGTGTAAACCACAGTTCACTATTGCTCAAAACATCCATGGTCACTTTTCTGGAAACAACTATCATTACAAATAATCACGAGTAATTGAAGTACTCTCACAGTTTTTCCAGTCCTAAGAGTGTGAGCATCACAGGCTTAACTTATAGTCCTCATATAGGATCAGGGGATCTGCAAGATATGGCGTAGAATTAGAAGATATTGGGCTCGGAGTGCATATCCAACAGTTCTTAGTGCTTTAGAGTCCATATCTTGGAACAGAACTTGGTGATGCTTTACCAGTTTGTTATCACAGTCCTCTTTTAGTGCCTCATTGATAGGACAAGAGGTACAGTTGCCATCAGCATAATCCAAAAGGCAGAGTGGTTATCTTTGTATCTTTGCCTTGGATCTTGACAGAAGTGGCAGTGGTTAGCATCACTTAGAATGGCTCCCTGGATCTAGGCTCCAATGGTCTCTTTATGTGTCTCTTGACCACGACCCAGTCACCTGGTGCCGGTGTGTGTGTGCCACTTATAAACATGGGGTCTGGGATGGAGGAAAGAACACAGTTATGAGTAACAGTCAGATGTTTGTGCAACTCAGCGACATATTCAGTGAGAAAAGCATACGCATATTCAGTGAGAAAAGCATACGAGGCCTGCAATTGCTGTGGGAAATATAATTCTGTCTCAGGAACACTACCAAACATTAATTCATATGGGGACAGCTTCTTTATACCTCTTCGGGCAGTTCTCACTGAAAGCAATGTGGTGGGCAAGCAATCTACCCAGGACAAGTGTGTTTCCTCCATGCACTTTAATTTAAGAGTACCGTTAAAGCGTTCCACCTTCCCACTACTTTGTGGGTCAAAGGGAACGTGGAAAGCATGTTCTAATCCCAAAGTAGCCATGATCTGTTTCATTTAATTCTCCATTGAAGTAAGCACCTCTATTACTTTCTATAGTTTTGGGAAACCCATATCTGCAAACCACCTTACTTATTACTTTCTTGATGGTAATTGTGGTCTTTGTATTATCTTTCATCACGGTCTAAGCTTCAGACATACCAGGACATATTCATAAGTACCCACGTTAGGCAGCAGTATGTAGTCCACCTGCAGTCTCTGAAATGAGTAATCTGGTTTTGGTACTGAATTTCTGCGGAACTCAAATAGGCCTACCGGGGCTGTGTTTTGCACAAACAAGACATACTTTGCAGCCATATTCGGGAACCCTGGGGCACATCAGTTTTGCAGCACTACCGCACACGTCACACCTTTGCACCGGAGAATGTGCCAGGGCAGCCATCATGGGGAACAGGCAGCGTGGGAGGCAAATCCGGGTGTTTACCTGCCATACCCCTGACTCTGACCGTACAGCGCCCACTTTGACCCACGCATTCTGTTCGTTTGAGGGGGCCTGGGTCTGGAAGACCTGCAATAGTTCACGATCAACAGCCACTGGGGCCGGTACGGTGCCAGCCTCCTTTGCTGTAAGGGGGCACCCCGCACTATCGGTCACTTAGCTCCCTGAGAGGGCTATGTCTGTTATGGCCAGTATGTCTGTCAGAGGTAGTCTTGCTGCTTCTTTAGCCGCCTTGTCGGCCAGTGCATTCCCTACTGCAAGGGGAGTTTGTTCCCGTGTGTGTGCCGATACTTTGACTATGGCTGCCCTTCGGGGAAGGGTGAGTGCTGTCAGTAGCTGCTCTACCGCCTGCGCATTCTTTATGGGTTTGCCAGCAGAGGTCAGGAAATTACGGCTTCGCCAAATGGCGCCAAAGTCGTGTGCTACCTCAAATGCATATTGTGAGTCAGAAAATACATTGCTCTTCTTACCTTTTCCCAGACTGCACATTACAGCGAATGCCTTCAACTCAAACCTCTTGCGCAGAGTAGCTCGAAGGGAATGGTTCTTACTGCCTTACCATTGTGGACTACTGCATACCCGGTGATGAACAGTCCTTGATCATTGTCCAAAGCTCTGGAACCATCTATAAAATACTCAGCAGAGGGGTTAGTGAGTGGTACATCAGTGATATTTGCCAAGTCCTTTGTTTCTGCCTCCACCAATGCCTGACAGTCACGTGTCATATCAAACTGAACTTCTTCATCTGCTAGTTTGAAAAACAGGGGCAAGTCTTGTCTCACGGTCTCTCCCACAGGGACATGTCTTGTCTCATGGTCCCTCCCTCAGGGGCTGGTCTTGGCTCACGGTCCCTCCCACTTCCCCATCCAAATATTCTCCTCCCTTTTCTACAATCCACTGTTAATCATGCAGCTGGATTTAGACCATTACAGTTTGAGAGCATTATGGGGGAATGTAAAGAGGGAAAAGCTTAATATTTGTCCGGCCTTTATACTGAAAGATGGTGGGTCTGAGCCTGTTGGAGTCTTTCAGATACAGCATGAGGAGCTTGGAGTGAGGGGGCAGCTTAACACTATGTCCTCTGTCTTTCTAGAGTCCTGAAACAGCTGCCCAGCTCTTACACAAGTAGGGGTCACTGTAATAACTGAATGTAGTATCCCAGAGTAATACTCTGGAGGGTGCTGTCTGCCACCGGGTTCTTGGGTGAGGACGCTGGCTATATGTCCAACCTGCTTGTGGCGGTAAAGGGTTAAAGGTTTTTCCCACGTCTATTTTGCTTATGTGAACACAACTGTCTGGATTTATTCTCAAGTCAAACAACTAGCTTTGGGAATTGTCAGTCAGGATTCGGAGACTACACAGAGTGCCTTCTTTTAAGGGGGGGGGGTGGTCACCTTGGGCCCAATTAGGGTAAATTATATGCAGGTCCCAATTTTCTGCAACATGTCTGTCCTTAAATTAATAAGTGAATATGAGAAAACTTAAAACCTGGGTCACAAAATAGGAACAATGAATATAGTCCCCGGGGGATGACAATGGGGTTGTGGGAGACGTCTGAATTGTCAGTTTCCTATGGTGGTGGGGGTCACGATAGTAGTTGTTGCATTTTTGGGACATTTGTCCCCTCAAAAAAAACAAAAAAAAAACCTTTTTTTTTTGCCCACAAGCCCAACCTTTTACATTTCTGTAGTCTAAGCCCTTAAAGCCTCTACGGCTGTGACAACTCCACACCCTGATGAAGGTGACACTAATCACAAAACCACACATTGATTCTGGACATCACACACCAACAAGATGTCCGTAGCGAAGTACCATCCTCTCACACATTGTGCTATCTTCCTATGCAGCATGGCTGACATACCTTCAGTCTTTTTAGCTGACACATTTACCATTGCTATTGTAATATACTTCACCATCATTATAAACATTCCTTTATAATACAACATTATAAATATTCCTTTTACATATTTTGATTGTTGTGATGCTGCCCTTTCTCGGTTGTACCCACTGCACCATTTTACTTGTTATCAATAAACATTATTGTGTTATTTCTCCTCTATAATGGTTACATATAGGCTATTTTTTTTTTTTTTTTTTTTTCCTCACTCTTTTGTGCATTCCTGTAGTTTAGTCTCTTATCTCCTTGTGGTGGATTCCCCCTCTACCCCTCCTTTTTCTTCTACTTGGCTGCAGGGGGGCCAAATTAACGCTTTCCTTTCTAGTTCAGCTCCCCAGGGGATATTTCCCTCAAATACATCCATTTAATATTGCTCCACTTTGGGAGACTGGTACAGTGCCCTGGACTGCAGGTCTATGGGCATTTATAACACACCGCAGCAATAGTCCATGAATCTTATCATTATGTTCATACCCAAAACTGAGTATGGTCCTATGCTACAATCTGCAACAGATCTTGTCGCTTATTCTGCCTAAAACCAGTGTCTAATCCTCTGTTAAACTCCATTCTCTGGAAAGTTACCAAGATTAGGTTTTCCTATGTGGCCAGATATACCTCCTGAATACCCTGGAGATATGTTCTTAATGTAAGGGTAATTTTACAGGAGATTCAGGATCTAGGTAGCAAGGACAATATACCTGGGCATGGGGAAACACAGAACACGCCATATTAGCTCCAGAGGGACTGTGTTGGCCACAGTGTCTGCAGGTCTATCCCAATGATCCTGCATATGGCAGGGGTGCTGAAGGGGGGGAGGCAGCGCAGGTTTACATCAGTTATAGAGACTGCAGCGTTCCCTGGGCCTTTATACTATCACAGATTACATATACACCACCATGAATGGTTTAATCTGATTTATGGTCACTCAGTGAGAGATGCTTGGATACTTTACCACATTCTAACCTGTTTGTTTTTATCTTTCAAACAGTCTTCACATTTGCAGAAAAAAAAAACATCTCCCAAAACAAAAAAAAAATTCCAATAACATTTTGCATCAATCCATTGCTTCATTCCCTTTTCGTCTTTCTTCTATACCCTTTGTAGGGACATGGGTGGTACCTCTGAGGCTGATTACTTCCTATAGCTGCCAGTCCTCTGACTGCAACTTCAATGCCCGCAGTTAACCGTAGAACTGAAATGGGCCATAGAGTCTTAACCGCAGAAGACTCTACTCTTCTCCCAGCACCAATTTGCTCGCAAGAGAAGGATTTCTACTCCCAGAACCAGGGCCGGCTCCAGGTTTTTGTGGGCCCCGGGCGGAAGAGTCCCAGTGGGCCCCATCCACACACAGACACCGATACGAACACGTGCATATACATATTTAAAGACAAACTCACAAAAATACATATAAACAGACAAATCTATACAGTCATATACACTTACAGACAGACAAACACACACAACTCTGCTGCATACAGACAAACACACACAATTCTGCTGCATACAGACAAACACACACAACTCTGCTGCATACAAACACACACAACTCTGCTGCATACAGACAAACACACACAACTCTGCTACATACAGACAAACACACACAACTCTGCTACATACAGCCAAACACACACAACTCTGCTACATACAGCCAAACACACACAACTCTGCTACATACAGACAGCCAAACACACACAACTCTGCTGCATACAGACAAACACACACAACTCTGCTGCATACAGACACACACAACTCTGCTGCATACAGAGAAACACACACAACTCTGCTACATACAGACAAACACACACAACTCTGCTGCATACAGACAAACACACACAACTCTGCTACATACAGACAAACACACACAACTCTGCTACATACAGACAAACACACACAACTCTGCTGCATACAGGCAAACACACACAACTCTGCTGCATACAAACACACACAACTCTGCTACATACAGACAAACACACACAACTCTGCTACATACAGACAGCCAAACACACACACCTCTTCTGCTCTGCGGGGCCCGCACCCGCGGCTCTGCGGGGCCCGCACCCACACAACCGTGGCTCTGCGGGGCCCGCACTCGCGGCTCTGCGTGGCCCGCACTCTCGGCCCTGCGGAGCCAGCACACGAAGCCTGCGGGGCCCGCACACGCGGCCCTGCGGGGCCAGCTCACGCGGCACCGGGGAGGGGTGGTGGGGGATTGGCAGGGCATACATCCAGGGGGTAGAAGCAGCTCACCGGGGCCCATAATCGGGAGGCGGGGAGGGCACTTACCCGCTTAGGTCACGGTGGAGAGGGGGCCCACACAACGCCGGACAGAAGCTTGCCTCTTTCATCTGTGGGACTGAGCAGGTGGTAGCTCCGCCCACAGATGAAGTTCAAACCAGGATGTCTGCGCGCCTTAAAGGGACGGCGCTGCAGATTGCTGCCGAGGACTGCGGTCCCCAGAACTCGGCCCGGGGCAGCAGAACTGTAAAGGCGAGTGGGCCCCGGCCATGGGACAGCAGGGCTGACGAGGCCGAGTGGGCCCCCCGGGTCTCCAGGGCCCCGGCATTTGCCCGGGTTTGCCGGGTGCTGACGCCGGCCCTGCCCAGAACCACTGTTCTCGCGAGAGAAGAATTTCTAGGAAGCATCAGGTTACCAGCCCTCTGTACCCGTACAATTCTGATACAGAACCAAACAAATAACAATTCATAAACTCTACTACCAACAGTTATTGGGATTACTTCTACTTCTCAATATAATATATCATGGGAGACTAAGCTAATTTCCTACAAAATCTCCATCTACCTCTGACTCAAACAGATTACATCAAACACAAACGAGACAGTGTATCCAGACCAGAGCATATCAGATTTCAACTACTCAAACAAGTTCCCTTTCTTGTCCTGTAGAGGGCGCAGCTCCAAAAATAAAATCTTCAATAAGTTTTCCCTCTCTGGCTAATGGCTATATGTTTCTTTGTCTGGATAAACTGGATGATTACAAACTACACCTCCTATTAAGCCAATTTCCATCTTAAATGCAAATTGAAGAGAACATAAACACCAGCACAATGGTTTATCAGATTTTTACAATACATCCGTCACTCAAACATCAATCAGTCCCACATTAAAGGATCCTCATAGCTTAAAATATAATTCCAGACATAACAGTCATATAGAAAACACAGGACAACATATAATCTTTCAACTGCTGAGATGATATACTCTTCATTCAATTTCCTTCAACAATCATTCGCACATTTAAAAACACATTGATACATATAACAGATCACAGATGGCATATCTCTATTATTTCAATCATACACACAAAATCCAAACACTGGCAGAGGTTTGATAAGAATGGTCTTGTTGGACCACTACGTACCCGTCTCGGACCTCCAGAAAGCACTGAAACATTTGTAACACAATGGGTTACTCACCGCGGATTTTGTTCAGTGGTTCCTGGGAAGGTCTTTGTAGTCGGGTCACAGAGAGGTCCAGTTAACCATCCCAGGTTTCTGCACCATGTTCTGTCGTGGAAACCACTTTCTTGGGAGAGCTAATTTAGGGTGAGATACAAAGTGATCTCCAGATCTGCCAGTGTTGGTCCAATTAATAGCGATGCATCGGAGACAAACACACGAACACACAGTTAATGTCCGTGTACCAGGCTTTCTCTGAATCTCAGATGCCCAGACAGTAGTTTATTACAACCACAAAAGAAAAGGGGACGGCTTAGTACATGACCAAAAATGGAATGAAAGTTGAAAATAACAAAATCGTAAATCATGGATCCGGCTGCATTTCTAAAAATCTAGTTCTGTCCAGTTTTCTGGACCTTCATTAACAAAGACGTTTGAGACAAAAACATCCTTATAACAAAGAGTACACCCTGTGTTATTGCTTTTATGAATAACACTTATGAAGCTAATATAAAAATACAAAATTATCAAAGATATATAGATGTATAAATTGCTTAAATGATAATCAAAACTTAATATAAAATATTAACCATAACAATGGATAGATGGATGGATAGATAGATAGATAATGGATAGATAGATAAATGGATAGATAGATAAATGGATAGATAGATAAATGAATAGATAGATAAATTGATAGATAGATAATGGATAGATAGATAAATGGATAGATAGATAGATAATGGATAGATTGATAAATGGATAGATAAATGGATAGCTAGATAATGGATAGATAGATAAATGGATAGAGAGATAGATAATAGATAGATTGATAATGGATAGATAGATAGATAATGGATAGATAGATAAATAATAGATAGATAAATAATGGATAGATAAATGGATAGATAGATAATGGATAGATAATGGATAGATAGATAAATGGATAGATAGATCATGGATAGATACGGTAGATAATAGATTAGATAGATAGATAATGGATAGATAGATAAATGGATAGATAGATAGATAATAGATAGATTGATAATGGATAGATAGATAGATAATGGATAGATAGATAAATAATAGATAGATAAATAATGGATAGATAGATGGATAGATAGATAATGGATAGATAATGGATAGATAGATAAATGGATAGATAGATCATGGATAGATACGGTAGATAATAGATTAGATAGATAGATAATGGATAGATAGATAAATGGATAGATAGATAATGGATAGATAGATAAATGGATAGATAGATAAATTGATAGATAAATGGATAGATAATGGATACCGTATTTTTCGGACTATAAGACACACTTTTGTTCTGTTGGGGGAAAGTGGGGGGTGCATCTAATGGTCTGAATATAGGGCTGTGGCCGGGAATGAGAGTGTTGCGGTGGAGCGGGTCATCGACAGCATGAGCAGGCTGTAGCAGCCTGCCGTGACCACGTGGGCCCGCTCATTACATATGCACGCCCATCATCCCGCCCATCATCTCTCAGCACTGAAGGCGGCGCTGACAGGTGGGCGGGATGATGGGCAGGGGGTGCGCACATGTTAAACAGCCGGCCGTGATCACCCCTGGCAACTACAGCCTGGAGTGATCATGTGTGGCTGTATTCACTGCCCCCCGTACATCATTATCAGCGTGGGGGCAGTGAATAAGTACTGTACACTCACCGTTCCCCTGCAGCTTTGTGATGTCCTCCCGCTGATCTGTGTAGAGAGCGGTAAGCACAGCGATGACGTCATCGCTGTGCGCGCCGCTAGTCACGCAGGTCAGCCAGCAGACAGGAGGACTTTGCGATGCTGCAGGTTAGTGACCGGTGATGGCTCCACACAGATCAGCGGCGCTGCTACCGCCACAGACAGGGGGAGGAGCGATGCTGCATGGAGCGAGGAAAGGTGACAATAAACGTTTATTTTTTGTGTGATACAGGATACATGCCATATAGCAGGATGGGGGTATATAGCAGGATGGGGTATATAGCAGGATGGATGGGGGTATATAGCAGGATGGGGCCATATAGCAGGATGGATGGGGTATATAGCAGGATGGGGCCATATAGCAGGATGGATGGGGCCATATAGCAGGATGGATGGGGTATATAGCAGGGTGGATGGGGCCATATAGCAGGATGGATGGGGCCATATAGCAGGATGGATGGGGCCATATAGCAGGATGGATGGGGCCATATAGCAGGATGGATAGGGGGTATATAGCAGGATGGAACCATATAGCAGGATGGATGGGTATATAGCAGGATGGGGCCATATAGCAGGATGGATGAGGCCATATAGCAGGATGGATGGGGTATATAGCAGGGTGAATGGGGGTATATAGCAGGATGGGGCCATATAGCAGGATGGATGGGGTTATATAGCAGGATGGATGGGGGTATATAGCAGGATGGATCAGGCCATATAGCAGGATGGATGGGGCCATATAGCAGGATGCATGGGGTATATAGCAGGGTGAATGGGGGTATATAGCAGGATGGGGCCATATAGCAGGATGGATGGGGGTATATAGCAGGATGGATGGGGGTATATAGCAGGATGGATCAGGCCATATAGCAGGATGGATGGGGTATATAGCACGGTGGATGGGGGTTTATAGCACGATGGATGGCGGTATATAGCAGGATGGGAATATATAGCAGGATGGGGCATATAGCAGGATGGCAGTATATAGCAGGATGGCAGTATATAGCAGGATGCCAGTATATAGCAGGATAAGGGCATATACCAGGATGGGGTTCATATACAAGGCAGGAGGATCATTACCAGGATGGAGTACCTTAGCAGAGCATTTGGGGACATTACCCCTATAACAGTGTCCGCAGCAGATCCTATCCCTATAACAGTGTGTCATGACCACATTTTTTGCTTAAAATTTTATTTTCCTATTTTCCTCCTCTAAGACCAGTGTGCGTCTTATAGTCCGGTGCGTCTTATAGTCCGAAAAATACGGTGTGTGTATATATATACATATACGTAATGCATAGATTCACTGTATATGAATAATTATGAATATCAAATATGAATCACCATATTTTATTAATTCAGAAATCCTGTTCTACCCAAACTGAATGCCAACCTAAGTTTTTCTTCCAAGATCTGATCTAATAAAAACATTTTTAAACTTTTGGAATCTCTGAAATTATTTTGTAACTCTGTTAACTCATGAGACAAAATATTTCTTTCAGGAGAGTTCATCACCTGTTTCTCTGTCAGGGCTTTTAAAAATAACCTGTCTGAGATCATCAGTATGGGATCTTGTGACAAATCCCTCCTTTGGAGACAAAGGAAGCGAGGGTTTTTCCTGTGAAGATAATAATTGTGATGGATTGTATGATTTATAATTTACATGCAATTTCCTACGAATTTCATACATTTTGTCACAGGAATATTTGGATCTGGGAGACAATGTTGGTTTGTCATAAAATGCCACCTTTTTTGGTTTTACAGAATTAATTAATTTCTGTTTTAATTGAGTTTGATGATTTCTAACAAAATCAATAAATTGGGTACTTTCGAATAGCTTTTGTTTCTTTAAAGCGATAGTACAGGTTTTAGTATCAAGAATTTTATTAAATTTCTTGATAAACAAATGTACCATTTCATTCGGCCTGACATTTGGAATGACCGTCCTATATAAACGTTCAAAAACGGACATAAATGAGAACGTACTTTCATTCTGTTCAATTTGTAATTCCTTCAACATCTCATAATCTGGACTCGCTTCATTCCTTTCACAGAAGATGAGATTTCTCAGCCTTGTGATGCCATCATCATTTGAACACTCAAATGTCTCATTGTCAGAAGACTTTTTTAATACCAGCTATCTGAAAAATTGTTGGGGTATCCACATATGGAATATCTGAGTTCTCTCGCTATTGGTTAAATTTAGCTTTTCAACAGAACTTTCAAATATTTCTGAATTTCTGCATACATGTATTTTGGGATTATATGCGGGAATTAATTTGCATAAGTCCAAAAGATTCTTTCGAAGTTTAATTCCTAATTTAGCCTGTTCTATTTTTAGAAACTGATCTCCGCCATTTTCTCCTCTCTGCACATGTCCTTCTCTGACAACTTTTTGCACGTCTCCTACTCTGGCTCCTCCCCCTTCTGGCTTCTCTATGTCATTTCCTGCTTTTTTTCCGGTGTCCTGAAGGTCACCTTCAATAGACAGCACATGTCTGCGGCAATCTTCAATAGCAACATTACAGTCAGATTTCACAATATCACTTATTTGACATTTCAGGTTGTAAGCAGTCTTTGAATTTCTCTAACACTGACTTATGGAATCCCTGAACTAGATGCGATAAATTTCTAAGCTTCCCTTTCTCTTTGTTAAACAATATCTTAGAATTTATTCGTGAATTTGCCATTTCACACTCAGCATACAAATCTAACCCATAAATCCGCTAAACTAGACTTCTCTAAATGCTTACTTTGTTCAGAAAAAGAATTTAAATTCATTGTCTTACCTTGACTTATAATCATCACTTGTAGTATGTCTTATGGACTTATGGTCTTATGAACTTATTCTTTCTCCTCCAAAAACACATCAAAGGATAATCTTCTGTGGTTTGCAAACTCTTTACAGTTCATTTAAAAAAACATTCATGCGACTTGACTTATCCGTATTTTCTAGGTCCCGCATGATTTATAAATTGTCAATTCCCTGACACTTTGCAAGAGATATTTATTACTTGTGTCCCCCATTGTGCAAAGTGAAGGAATAAGTACAAAAATTAAAAAGCACGAATAGCTGGCTCACCAAATGTTAAAAATATACTCTTAAATATATTTTTCTTCAAATACGTGATAAGACGCATGAAAGATGGACTTCAACGTGGGTAAAAAATAAATGTATTTTATATCTAATAAAATGGTTGTCAAATTCAGTTACAGGAAGGAAAAAAACAGTATCCTTCGTTAGCTTACGTAAAGAGTTCAATAATAGTCCATTCTAATCAATAGAAATCTTTATCCATCTTTCCTTGGTTCATGAATGGAATCCTGATAGAAACCTGGCAGGCATGTCTTGCTTCGTCTTGGGTGAATGGGCTGGAAGGATGGATCAGCTTCGACATATGTAGATCGACTCCTGGAGCAAGAGTGAGAGCCCCCCCCTCGCACCCCACCATTTGTCATTATATATGCAGCTGTCCCAATCCATATAGGGAAATTCTGCTGGACGCATGTTACATGGTGTAATCCTCTGTACTGAAAAGATACTGGAAAGATCCAGTATGGTATATACAGTGCCTACAAGTAGTATTCAACCCCTTGCAGATTTAGCAGGTTTACACATTCGGAATTAACTTGGCATTGTGACATTTGGACTGTAGATCAGCCTGGAAGTGTGAAATGCACTGCAGCAAAAAAGTTATTTCTTTTTTATTTTTTTTTTTAAATTGAGAAAAGTTTATTCAGAGGGTCATTTATTATTCAACCCCTCAAACCACCAGAATTCTGTTTGGTTCCCCTAAAGTATTAAGAAGTATTTCAGGCACAAAGAACAATGAGCTTCACATGTTTGGATTAATTATCTCTTTTTCCAGCCTTTTCTGACTAATTAAGACCGTCCCCAAACTTGTGAACAGCACTCATACATGGTCAACATGGGAAAGACAAAGGAGCATTCCAAGGCCATCAGAGACAAGATCGTGGAGGGTCACAAGGCTGGCAAGGGGTACAAAACCCTTTCCAAGGAGTTGGGCCTACCTGTCTCCACTGTTGGGAGCATCATCCGGAAGTGGAAAGCTTATGGAACTACTGTTAGCCTTCCACGGCCTGGACATCCTTTGAAAGTTTTCTCCCGTGCCGAGGCCAGGCTTGTCCAAAGAGTCAAGGCTAACCCAAGGACAACAAGGAAGGAGCTCCGGGAAGATTTCATGGCAGTGGGGACATTGGTTTCAGTCAATACCATAAGTAACGTACTCCACCGCAATGGTCTCCGTTCCAGACGAGCCCGTAAGGTACCTTTACTTTCAAAGCGTCATGTCAAGGCTCGTCTACAGTTTGCTCATGATCACTTGGAGGACTCTGAGACAGACTGGTTCAAGGTTCTCTGGTCTGATGAGACCAAGATCGAGATCTTTGGTGCCAACCACACACGTGACGTTTGGAGACTGGATGGCACTGCATACGATCCCAAGAATACCATCCCTACAGTCAAGCATGGTGGTGGCAGCATCATGCTGTGAGGCTGTTTCTCAGCCAAGGGGCCTGGCCATCTGGTCCGCATCCATGGGAAGATGGATAGCACGGCCTACCTGGAGATTTTGGCCAAGAATCTCCGCTCCTCCATCAAGGATCTTAAGATGGGTCGTCATTTCATCTTCCAACAATACAACGACCCAAAGCACACAGCCAAGAAAACCAAGGCATGGTTCAAGAGGGAAAAAATCAAGGTGTTGCAGTGGCCTAATCAGTCTCCTGACCTTAACCCAATTGAAAACTTGTGTAAGGAGCTCAAGATTAAAGTCCACATGAGACACCCAAAGAACCTAGATAACTTGGAGAAGATCTGCATGGAGGAGTGGGTCAAGATAACTCCAGAGACCTGTGTCGGCCTGATCAGGTCTTATAAAAGACGATTATTAGCTGTAATTGCAAACAAGGGTTATTCCACAAAATATTAAACCTAGGGGTTGAATAATAATTGACCCACACTTTTATGTTTAAAATGTATTAAAAATTAACTGAGCAACATAACTTGTTGGTTTGTAAGATTTATGCATCTGCTAATAAATCCTGCTCTTGTTTGAAGTTTGCAGGCTCTAACTTATTTGCATCTTATCAAACCTGCTAAATCTGCAGGGGGTTGAATACTACTTGTAGGCACTGTGTATATATATATATATATATATATATATATATATATATATATATATATATAAAACATGCTATGTCAGCATTTATATATATATTCAATACAGATACCTTAATATTTATTCCTTATAAGACCTGTTATCAATAAGCTATGCCCTCCAACATAAACAGAATTGTGAACATATATAATATGTCCTATTATAAAGTGTTTGTTAACTAGATGTATTAATTTTAATGTTTTTACACCCGTATATTTGAAATCCTCAGTAATATACACCTGGAAAAAGCCCGTACATTCTAGTGTCTTCACTAGTGAGTCTTTTATAATGTACGGGTTGCAGTCAGGACCTGGAAGGAGTCGGTACATCTGAAATTCTCAGTAATATAAACCTGGAAGGAACTGATCATCTAAAATCATCAGTAATATACACCTGGAAGGAGCCTGTACATTCTAGTGTCTTCAGTAGTTAGTCTGGCTGCAGTCAGGACCTAGAAGGAGCCTGTACGTATAAAATACTCAGTAATATACACCTTGAAATAACCCATACATTCTAGTGTCTTCAGTAGTGAGTGTGTTACAATATACTGGCTGCAATCAGGTCCTCAAAAAAAGCCTGTACATTCTAACAACTTCAGTAGTGAGTCTGTTACAATTTACGGGCTGCAGTCAGGACCTGGAAGGATCTTGTACATCTGAAATCCTGAGTAATATACAACTGGAAGGAGCCTGTACATTGTAGCATATTCAGTAGTGAGTCTGTTACAGTGTATGGGCTACAGTCAGGACCAGAAGGGAGCCTGTACATTCTAGCGTCTTCAGTAGAGAGACTGTTACAATTTACGGGCTGCAGCTAGGACCTGGAAAGAGACCGTATATCTGAAATCCTCAGTAATATACAACTGAAAGGAGCCCGTACATTCTAGCGTCTTCAGTATTGAGTGTTTTACAATGTACGGGCTGCAGTCAAGACCTGGAAGGAGCTGTACATGTACATCTGAAATTCTCAGTAATATACACCTGGAAGGAGCCCATACATTCTAGCATCTTCAGTAGTGAATCTGTTGCAATGTACGGGCTGCAGCCAAGACCTGGAAGGAGCCCGTGCCTCTGAAATCCTCAGTAATATACAACTGTAAAGAGCCCATACATTCTAGTGTCTTCAGTAGTGAGTCTGTTCCAATGTACGAGCTTCAGTCAGTTCCTGGAAGGATCCTGTACATCTGACATCCTCAGTAATATACACCTGGAAGGAGCTGAACATCTGAAATCCTCAGTAATATACACCTGGAAGTGACTCGCCCACCCCAGGGCCTTAGGTGAGTCGATGTCGGGACGGACTAGTCTGGGGTAGTCAGCGGTGGCGGGGCTCGACTCCGTGACCCTGGTGGAGTAAGTTAATGATGTGGCGATATAGGGGGAGATGGTGATAATATTTATATAAGATTCGTGACGCCACCTGTGGTAATTTGCAGCTATGGAGCCGCAGCTGCTGGAAGGGACCTCCGGGGCTGATGTTATGGCAGCTGAGGTGTTTCTTGCTCTCCACAGGTAGAGCAGGTACCCCTGGGCAACCTTTGGTGCTTGGTAAAATCATGTCTATGTAAGTCTATGGTGTTTGTGGACGAGGTGCAGGGCCGACAGGGCGGTATAAAGGAACAGACAGACAATGATTCTCTTTACCTTCTCCTTTAAAAGAACTATACATATAGTCTGTAAGCATATGACACATTTGATGTCAAAACAGAAGAACTGTGTAAGGCCTTGTGCCCACAGGGCGTTTTTATAGCGTTTTTTTTCTAGCGTTTTTCATTGCTTTTTTTAATCAATAAAAGCAAGGAAAAAGCATCCCAGCAAAGTCTATGAGAATCGGGACTTGCTGTGCCCACGTTGCTTCTTTTTCAGTTGCTTTTTTTCTTGCTGAAAAAAGAAGCAACATGTCAATTGTTTTAGCGTTTTTCCCTGCTTTTTTCCCCAACTGACTTCAATGGAGTAGGGAAAAAAAGCAGGAAAAAACGCATGTGTAATGCCCACGTTGCTTTATATTTTATGCGTTTGGGTGTTTTTAGGGAGAAAAGAAAGCTATGGCTATGTAGATTCCTTCATAGAAGAATGCCACATAGCCAGTGTCGGCAGCTATTTCCTTATCTCCCATTGTTTACCGCGACACATCTGCAGGGACCCCCGCTGACGTCACAAGGTAAAAAAGAGTTCATCCCTTTGCGGGGGATCTCCAGGAAATCCCACAGGATTAAGCGACGCTCCAGCGATCCCACCAGCAACCTGACCTGGCAGGGATCGCTGGAGCGTCCCTACACGGGTTGCTGGTGAGCTGCCACACAGGCAGATCTCACCAGCAACCAGTGACCAGTCCCCAGCCAGCAGCACGCGTGGAAGCATGCTGCGCTTGGTAACTAAGGTAAATATCGTTTAACCAACCCGCACACCGCTTAGCGCTGGCTCCCTGCACACCTAGCCACAGTACACATCGGGTTAATTACCCGATGTGTACTCTGCTACGTGTGCAGGCAGCAGGGAGCCGGCTTCTGCGGACGCTGGTAACCACGGTAAACATCGGGTAACCAAGAAGCCCTTCCATTGGTTACCCGATATTTACCTTCGTTACCAGCGTCCGCCGCTCTCACACTGCCAGTGCCGGCTCCCTGTTCCCTGCACTCCTAGCCACAGTACACATCGGGTTAATTACACGATGTGTACTCTGCTACGTGTGCAGGGAGCCGACACTGACAGCTGAGAGCGGTGAATACAGTTCATGTAGGAGGATCACCGGGGTTTCCTGGAGATCCGCCGCTGGGATGAACTCTTCACCTTACTCACCTCTCTGCAGTCTCCTGGGTCACGTCCGATGGGCTCCAGGACCTGCCGGTAAGCAGCTGATTGTTTACATCCAGCGGTGAAAAGCTTGCTGGCTTTTAAACAAGCAGATGATGAATCAGCTGATCTTCGCTGAACTTAAACGATCGGATGATGCTATCAGGTGACAGCATCAGCTGCTTTCCAGCGGGTCCTGGAGCCCATGGGACTTTTAAACAGTCAGCTGATGTGTAATCTGATTCAGGTCCTTGAACCTGTGTCAGGTTCAAAGACCTGAAACCAATATCATCTGATCAGAAGACAATCCGATCAGATGATGTCATCATCTGATCAGTTTGCCTTCTGATCAGATGATATTGGATCCAGATTGGACATCGTGGGACCCTCGACCCAGGACTACGGCGGAGGGGAGTTCTTTAGTTCAATAAAGATGGAGTCACTAATTGTGTTGTGTTTTATTTCTAATAAAAAATATTTTTCTGTGTGTTGTGTTTTTTATTATCTTTACTAGAAATTCATCGTGGCTATGTCTAATATTGGCGTGACACCATGAATTTCAGGCTTAGGGCCAGCTGATAATACAAAGCTAGCCCTAATCTCATTATTACCCAGCGAGACACCCGATACCAGGGCCACTGGAAGAGTTGGATACAGCGCCAGAAGATGGCGCTTCCTATGAACGCGCCATTTTCTGGGGTGGCTGCGGACTGCAATTCGCAGCGGGGGGGGGGCCCAGAAAGCTTGGGCCACCCTGTGCTGCGGATTCCAGTCCCCAGCTGCCTAGTTGTACCTGGCTGGACACATAAATTGGGTGAAGCCCACGTCGGTTTTTGTTTTTTTTAATTATTTTATGAAATTCATGAAATAATTAAAAAGAAGGGCTTCCCTATATTTTTGGTTCCCAGCTGGGTACAAATAGGCAGCTGGGGGTTGGGAGCAGCCCGTACCTGCCTGCTGTACCTGGCTGGCATACAAAAATATGGCAAAACCCATGTCGATTTTTTGGTTTTATTTTTTTTTTTAATTTATTTAAAAAAAAATTAAAAAAACAAACACATAACCCAAAAGGGTTAGGGGTAAAGAAACAAAATGCGTAGGCTCCCGCTGCATTTTCTATTGCTAGCTAAGAGTAACCCAAACAGCTACTAGCTGCTAACCCTTACTGCTTGGTGTTACCTTCACTGGCAATGGAAAATCCAGAGAAGCCCTTTTTCCTTGAGTTTTTTTGCCAAAAATCTAAACAAATGACGTGGGTTTCGCCCAATTTTTGTGTCCAGTCAGGTACAACCAGACAGCTAGGGACTGGAATCTGCAGCGCAGAGTGGCCCAAGCTTTCTGGGCCCCCTGTTGCATATTGCAGTCTGCAGCTTCCCCAGAAAATGGTGCTTTTATAGAAGTGCCATCTTTTGGCGCTGTGTCCAACTCTCCCAGCGGACCTGGTTTCGGGTGGCACGCTGGGTAATAAGGGGTTAATACCAGCTTTGTTTTACCAGCTGGTATTAAGTCCGAGATTCTTAATGTCAGGCCAAGTTTGACCCGGCCATTTAGAATCTCCAATAAAGGGTTAAAAAAGACACCACACAGAAAAAATACTTTATTAGAAATAAATACACAGACACACTTAGGGACTCCATCTTTATTACTCCCTCTCACCCCTCCTCGATCCTGGTCTTCTGTCACCGATCTAGCTCTGCTACATCAGAAAGCTCGGGGGAGGAAGAACGCTTCTGCTCCTCGTGCTGTCTAATCACTCAATGAGTGAGCAGAGACTGCGGGTTAGTAAGCGGTGACATCACCGTTGCCATAGTAACCTAATGAGCGAGTTACTATAGCAACAGTGATCTCTGAGTACCTGATTCCAGGCGCCGCTATTCACCTGCATGAGCTGGTGAATACCGGCGCCTGTAAACGATCTATTGGATCATCATTTTCCTGTCACTTTTATTCCAAAATGGAGATTGAAGAAAATGGGTTGAAGAAGGAAATGATATCAGAACACCTTTTTTTTCATATCCAACTTTAATGAGCCGAAACAAACATTCAATAGTAACAAAAAAGCATGAAAAGAAGCATGAAGAAAAGCAGAAAAAAAAGCAGGGAAAAAAAAAGCAGAAAAAAAGCAGGAAAAAAAGCATGAAAAGATGCATGAAAAAAAGCATGAAAGCATGAAAAGAAGCATGAAAAGCATGAAAAGAAGCACAGAAAAAAGCACCGTGGGCACATAGCCTAAGGGTAAGTTCACACAGTGCGTTGTTTGCCGCGTTTTTTTTGACGCGGTGGGTTTTTGTGCGTTTTTTGCCGCAAAAAACGCACAAAAACGTAGCGTCAAAAAAACGCAGTGTGTGAACCTAGCCTAATGACGTCTTTAGACAGGAAAGACTATACATATAGTCTGCATTTATACAGTACTGGCCAAAAGTATTGGCACCCCTGCAATTCTGTCAGAGAATACTCAGTTTCTTCTTGAAAATGATTGCAATCACAAATTCTTTGTTATTATTATCTTCATTTAATTTGTCTTCAATGAAAAAAAAAAGAAATATGTCAAAAAGCCAAATTGGATATAATTCCACACCAAACATAAAAAAGGGGGTGGACAAAAGTATTGGCCCTGTTTGAAAAATCATGTGATGCTTCTCTAATTTGTGTAATTACCAGCACCTGTAACTTACCTGTGGCACCTAACAGGTGTTGGCAATAACTAAATCACACTTGCAGCCAGTTGACATGGATTAAAGTTGACTCAACCTCTGTCCTGTGTCCTTGTGTGTACCACATTAAGCATGGAGATACGAAAGAAGACCAAAGAACTGTCTGAGGACTTCAGAATCCAAATTGTGAGGAAGCATGAGCAATCTCAAGGCTACAAGTCCATCTTCAAAGACCTGAAAGTTCCTGTGTCTACGGTGCACAGTGTCATCAAGAAGTTTAAAGCCCATGGCACTGTGGCTAACCTCCCTAGATGTGGAAGGAAAAGAAAAATTGACGAGAGATTTCAACGCAAGATTGTGCAGATGGTGGATAAAGAACCTCGACTAACATCCAAACAAGTTCAAGCTGCCCTGCAGTCCGAGGGTACAACAGTGTCAACCCGTACTAACCGTCGGCGTCTCAATGAAAAGGGACTGTATGGTAGGATACCCAGGAAGACCCTACTTCTTATCCCGAGACATAAAAAAGCCAGGCTGTAGTTTGCCAAAACTTACCTGAAAAAGCCTAAAACGTTTTGGAAGAATGTTCTCTGGTCAGATGAGACAAAAGTAGAGCTTTTTGGGAAAAGCCATCAACATAGAGTTTACAGGAAAAAAATAGGCATTCAAAGAAAAGAACACGGTTCCTACAGTCAAACATGGCGGAGGTTCCCTGATGTTTTTGGGTTGCCTTGCTGCCTCTGGACTGCTTGACTGTGTGCATGGCATTATGAAGTCTGAAGACTACCAACAAATTTTGCAGCATACTATAAGGCCCAGTGTGAGAAAGCTGGGTCTCCCTCAGAGGTCATGGGTCTTCCAGCAGGTCAATGACCCAAAACACACTTCAAAAAGCACTAGAAAATGGTTTGAGAGAAAGCACTGGACACTACTAAAGTGGCCAGCAATGAGTCCAGACCTGAATCCCATAGAACACCTGTGGAGAGATCTCAAAATGGCAGTTTGGAGAAGGCACCCTTCAAATCTCAGGGACCTGGAGCAGTTTGCCAAAGAAGAATGGTCTAAAATTCCAGCAGAGCATTGTAAGAAACTCATTGATGGTTACTGGAAGCGGTTATTCAGTTATTTTGCCTAAAGGTTGTACAACCAAGTATTAGGCTAAAGCCTGATTTACATGCTTCAATGTGTCGTGCGATCGTACTCGCCCCCATCGTTTGTGCGGCACGGGCAATTTGTTGCCCGTGTCGCACATTCCTGTAACCCCCCCGTCACACGTACTTACCTTTCAAACGACCTCGCTGTGGGTGGCAAACATCCACTTCATGGAGGGGGAGGGACGTTCGGCGTCACCGCGACATCACACAGCAGCCGCCCAATAGAAGCGGAGGGGCAGAGATGAGCAGGACGTAAACATCTCGCCCACCTCCTTCCTTCAGCATTGCTGGCGGGACGCAGGTAAGCTGCTGTTCATCGTTCCGGGGTGTCACACGGAGCGATGTGTGCTGCCACGGGAACGATGAACAACAGGACGTTCGATATTTAGAAAATGAGCGACATGTCAGCGATGAACGAGAAGGTGAGTATTTCTGCTCGTTCATAGCTGTCACACGTTACGATATAACTAACGATGCCGGATGTGCGTCACTTACGACATGACCCCGATGACATCTCGTTAGATATATCGTAGCGTGTAAAGCCCGCTTAAGGGTGCCAATACTTTTTTCTGGCCCATTTTTGGAGTTTTGTGTTAAATGATCAATGATTTGATTTTTGTTTCATTCTCTTTTGTGTTTTTTCATTGCAAGCAAAATAAATGAAGATAATAATACCAAAGAATTTGTGATTGCAATCATTTTCAAGAAGAAACTGAGTATTATCTGACAGAATTGCAAGGGTGCCAATACTTTTGGCCAGCACTGTATAACAGAATGTCCAAGGTGAGGTCAGTACTGTGTGGCCATATAGTATATCATGTCCATCAGGGTAATATGGTCTGTAGAGGTGAGGTAAATTATACAATTGTACCAGTGCTGTTTGGTGTCACAGTATAGAACATTCACCATGGGAACACATGTCAGATGTAGTAAAAGAAAATGGAACCCTCTGACCCGGTATCACATCATGATTCAAGGCAGGTTTATGCAATCTATAATATTCGCTAGGGAATTTTTTCTAGTAAAGAGGTCATAGGGCCAGGCAATGGACGGTACCTGTGTCCGTGAGTAGGGAGAGGGTCCTGGCTGGCTACATCAGACATGTGTTCCCATGGGGAATGTTCTATTCTGTGACAACAAACAGCACTGGTACAATTGTATAATTTACCTCACCTCTACAGACCATATTACCCTGATGGACATGATATACTATATGGCCACACAGTACTGACCTCACCTTGGACATTCTGTTATATATATGCAGACTATATGTATAGTCTTTCCTGTCTAAAGACGTCATTACACAGTTCCTTCTGGTACGACTCGACCATTTGTTTTGACATCCCAGTGTGTCATATGCTTACAGACTATATGTATAGTTCTTTTCTGTCCAAGACTATATTATACAGTTCCACTTGGTGCGACATGACCATTGGTTCTAATATTTAGTCTGAGATAGGACCTTTTTCAAGGACTATCAAGACTGAAATGTTGGGGACAGACTACCGTATTTTTCGGACTATAAGACGCACCCTGGTTTTAGAGAAGGAAAATAGGAAAAAAAAATGTAAGCAAAAAATGTGGTCCTGACACACTGTTATGGGGCAAGTATCTGCTGCTGACACTGTTATGGGGGTAATGTCCCCAAATTCTCTACTAAGGTATCCCAGCCTGGTAATGATCCTCCTGCCTTGTGTGTATATATATGTCCCTCATCCTGGTATAGCCCCATCTTGCTATATACTGCCATCCTGGTATGTGCTCCCATCCTGCTATATACACCATCATCCTACTCATATACGCCATCATCCTGCTATATATACCCACATCATCCTGCTCATATACCCCCATCATCCTGCTATATGCCATCATCCTGCTATATACCCCCATCATCCTGCTATATACCCCCCACCCTGCTCATATACCCCCATCATCCTGCTCATATACCCCATCATCCTGCTATATGCCATCATCCTGCTCATATACCCCCATCATCCTGCTCATATACTCCCATCATCCTGCTATATGGCCCCATCCTGTTCATATACCCCCATCATCCTGCTATGTCCTGCATCCTGTGGCACACAAAAAAAATAAATAAACATTTACACTCACCTTTCCTCGCTCCACGCAGCATCGCTCTTCCTCATGTCTGCCGGAAGCGCTCTGTTGAGCCGGCCACGCTCCCTGCAGCATCGCATGTCCTCCTGTCTGCCGGAGCGACTGTGTGGACACGTGCGCACAGCGATGACGTCATCACTGTGAGCACCGCTAGTTTCCATACAGCTGCGGCCGGCAGACAGGAGGACATCGCGGTGCTGCAGGGGAACGGTAAGTACATTGATTCACTGCACCCCGCGCTGATGATGATGCGCGGGTAGCAATGAATACAGCCACATGATCACTCCAGGCTGTAGTTGACAGGGGTGATGACGCGAGCTGGCTGTTTACTATGCGCGTCCCCGCCCATCACCCCGCCCACCTGTAGCGTCGGCTTCAGCGCTGAGAGATGGGCGGGAGTATGGGCGTGCATATGGAATGAGCGGGCCCACGTGGTCACAGCAGGCGCTGCCACAGCCTGCTCGTGCCGCCGATGACCCGCTCCACCGCAGCACCCTCATTCCCCGCAGCCCTATATTCAGACCATAAGACGCACCCCCCACTTTCCGCCAACATTTGGGGGGGGGGGAAGTGCGTCTTATGGTCCGAAAAATACGGTATTTTATGTTTCAATAAAACAACGTTTAGCACCATCCAAAGTCTTTTTCTCAATTCTTCGTGGTGTGCCAGAGTTTTTTTGTGATTTGCAGGTCTTGTAAGTTGACTAGCAGCAATTCCATCTTTACGCCCTATGCGCACGCTGCGTTTTTGACACGTTTTTGGGTGATTTGTTGCCCAAAACTGCATGCACTGCGTTCCCCAGCAAAGTCTATGAGAATTCAGACAGGCTGTGCTGCACACGTTGCTTCTTTGTTCCTTGCAGTTTTTGTGGAAGAAAAAAGCAGCAGCATGTCACTTCTTTCTGCATTTTGGAGGACTGGCAGATCAATCCCCCGCTGACTCCAGGTCAGTGGGGGATTGATCCCCGGTGTCTGGTCAGATGCTGGTCCCCATATAAAGTCTATGGGTACCAGAATCTGGCACAAAGGGGTAGGAGCAAGCACTCCATACTCACCGAACACTGACGCGGCTGTCACACTGCTCCTGCGGCCTCTCATTCTTCATCCCGGGCAGCTCATTAGGCTCATACATATTCACAGCTTCCCCTGCCCACTGGTGGTTGTGATTGGTTGCAGTCAGACACGCCCTGATGTTGAATGACAGCTGTCTGACTGCCACCAATCAGACGCCGGTGGGTGGGTCTATATCGTACAGTAAAATAAATAACAGCGTGCAGTCCCCTCAATTTTGATTCTCAGACTGGGGAGGCCTATGGTTATTAGGCTGCCCCACCCAGTCTAAAAATATCAGCCTGCAGCCTCCCGGATTGCTGCATCCATTAAATGAGACAATCCCAGCACTTTACCTGGATCATCTTGATTGCCCTGGTGCGGTGGCAATCGGGGTAATAAAGAGTTAATAGCAGCAGCCTATAGCTGCCACTAAGTCCTAGATTAATGATGGCAGGTGTCTCTGAGACCCCATAAAAGAGAGGAAATCCAGCAACAGCTTAATTAAAAGAAACTTTATTAAAGACAGTGAAAAAGCATGATGTGAAGAAAAAAGAAAAAAAGAAAAAAAAAAAAAAAAAAAAAGGACACCCTGTCCGTCACCTTGTTTCACACAGATGACTGCTCTTAATCATGACAATATCAAAGTGAATGCGGCCACTGATAAAACCCACACAACCTCTGAGGAGGGAACAAACACCGTCACTGAATGATCAAATCACCAACTTACACAAATAGAAAATTACAAGAAGCATCAATACAAACATTAATATAAGTACACCCCATATAATACACAGCACAGAGAATATATACACAGAGATATCCTCTTATGTCACTTGTGGGATTCTCTCCAATAGATGGAAACGTTTATATTCAGTGGATGAGGAAGAATTCTTTGTTGGACCAAATATTGCTACGAACTCTGAAAAATGAACAATAATTAGTAATAATAATAATGATGCCACAAATTACCATAAATTGTGTATAATGAATGTGCTGATAATCACCTGCTAATAAACACATCAGTATCAGTCACAGATCATTGTGGAATTCAGCCCTTTGTGATCTCTGGCTCCAGCTTTAATATCCAATGGGATTCCCTTATATAGTGACTGCTCCAATCCCCTCCTCCTGGATCTATCCCCTGCTCCATGCCTCTAATGGAAAAAGACGAGAGGGACCCCGAGTGCTGCTCTGCGACTCCCCCACAGACAGAGCATCGCACTCTCTCCCCCTCCCATCGCACCCTCCCTCTCTCCCCCCCAGGCAGAGCATCGCACCCTCTCTCCCCCCCAGGCAAAGCATTGACCCTCTCTCCCCCCCCCCCCCCCAGGCAGAGCATTGCACCCTCTCTCTCTATCCCCCCCCCAGGCAGAGCATTGCACCCTCTCTCCCTCTCCCCCCCCCCCCCCAGGCAGAGCATCGCACCCTCTCTCCCCCCCCCCAAAGCATTGCACCCTCTCTCCCCCTCCCCCCCCCAGGCAGAGCATTGCACCCTCTCTCTCTCTCTATCCCCCCCCAGGCAGAGCATTGCACCCTCTCTCCCTCTCCCCCCCCAGGCAGAGCATCGCACCCTCTCTCTCCCCCCCCCCAGGCAGAGCATCGCACCCTCTCTCCCCCCCCCCCAGAGCATCGCACCCTCTCTCTCCCCCCCCCCCCCCCCCCAGGCAGAGCATCGCACCCTCTCCCTCTCCCCAGGCAGAGCATCGCACCCTCTCTCTCCCCCCCCAGGCAGAGCATCGCGCCCTCTCTCTCCCCCCCCCAGGCAGAGCATCGCGCCCTCTCTCTCTCCCCCTCCCCCCAGGCAGAGCATCGCGCCCCTCTCTCTCTCCCCCCCCCCCCAAAGCAGAGCATCGCGCCCACTCTCTCCCCCCCAGGCAGAGCATCACGCCCTCTCTCTCTCTCCCCCCCCAGGCAGAGCATCGCGCCCTCTCTCCCCCCCCAGGCAGAGCATCGCATCCTCTCCCTCTCCCCCCGCCCCAGGCAAAGCATCGCACCCTCTCTCTCTCCCCACAGGCAAAGCATCTCACCCTCTCTCTCCCCCCCAGGCAAAGCATTGCACCCTCTCTCTCTATCCCCCCCCAGGCAGAGCATCGCGCCCTCTCTCCCCCCCCCGCCCCCAGGCAGAGCATTGCGCCCTCTCTCTCCCCCCCCAGGCAGAGCATCGCGCCCTCTCTCTCTCCCCCCAGGCAAAGCATCGCACCCTCTTTCTCTCCCCCCCAGGCAAAGCATCGCACCCTCTCTCTCTCCCCCCCAGGCAGAGCATCCCGCCCTCTCTCTCTCCCCCCCCCAGGCAGAGCATTGCGCCCTCTCTCAACCCCCCCAGGCAGAGCATCGCACCCTCTCCCCCCCCCCAGGCAGAGGATCGCGCCCTCTCTCCTCCCAGGCAGAGGATCGCGCCCTCTCTCTCTCCCCCCAGGCAAAGAATCCCACCCTCTCCCTCTCCCCCCCCCCCCAGGCAGAGCATCGCGCCCTCTCTCTCTCCCCCCAGGCAAAGCATCTCACCCTCTCTCCCCCCCAGGCAGAGCATTGCACCCTCTCTCTCTATCCCCCCCCAGGCAGAGCATCGCGCCCTCTCTCTCCCCCCCCCCCCCAGGCAGAGCATTGCACCCTCTCCTCTCCCCCCCCCCCCAGGCAAAGCATCGCACCCTCTCTCTCTCCCCCCAGGCAAAGCATCTCACCCTCTCTCTCCCCCCCCCAGGCAGAGCATTGCACCCTCTCTCTATCCCCCCCCAGGCAGAGCATCATGCCCTCTCTCTCCCCCCCCCCAGGCAGAGCATTGCACCCTCTCTCTCTATCCCCCCCCCCCCAGGCAGAGCATCGCGCCCTCTCTCTCTCCCCCCAGGCAAAGCATCGCACCCTCTCTCTCTCCCCCCCAGGCAGAGCATCCCGCCCTCTCTCTCTCCCCCCCCCCCCCAGGCAGAGCATCGCGCCCCTCTCTCAACCCCCCCCCCCCAGGCAGAGCATCGCACCCTCTCCCCCCCCCGGCAGAGGATCGCGCCCTCTCTCCTCCCAGGCAGAGGATCGCGCCCTCTCTCTCTCCCCCCAGGCAAAGCATCCCACCCTCTCTCTCTCCCCCCCAGGCAGAGCATCGCACCCTCTCTCTCTCTCCCCCAGGCAGAGCATCGCACCCTCTCTCTCTCTCCCCCAGGCAGAGCATCGCACCCTCTCTCTCCCCCCCAGGCAGAGCATCGCACCCCTCTCTCTCTCCCCCCAGGCAGAGCATCGCACCCTCTCCCCCCCCCCCAGGCAGAGGATCGCGCCCTCTCTCCTCCCAGGCAGAGGATCGCGCCCTCTCTCTCTCCCCCCAGGCAAAGAATCCCACCCTCTCCCTCTCCCCCCCCCCCCAGGCAGAGCATCGCGCCCTCTCTCTCTCCCCCCAGGCAAAGCATCTCACCCTCTCTCCCCCCCAGGCAGAGCATTGCACCCTCTCTCTCTATCCCCCCCAGGCAGAGCATCGCGCCCTCTCTCTCCCCCCCCCAGGCAGAGCATTGCACCCTCTCCCTCTCCCCCCCCCCCCAGGCAAAGCATCGCACCCTCTCTCTCTCCCCCCAGGCAAAGCATCTCACCCTCTCTCTCCCCCCCCAGGCAGAGCATTGCACCCTCTCTCTATCCCCCCCAGGCAGAGCATCATGCCCTCTCTCTCCCCCCCCCCCAGGCAGAGCATTGCACCCTCTCTCTCTATCCCCCCCCCCCCAGGCAGAGCATCGCGCCCTCTCTCTCTCCCCCCCAGGCAAAGCATCGCACCCTCTCTCTCTCCCCCCCAGGCAGAGCATCCCGCCCTCTCTCTCTCCCCCCCCCCCCCCAGGCAGAGCATCGCGCCCTCTTCTCAACCCCCCCCCCCCAGGCAGAGCATCGCACCCTCTCCCCCCCCGGCAGAGGATCGCGCCCTCTCTCCCTCCCAGGCAGAGGATCGCGCCCTCTCTCTCTCCCCCCAGGCAAAGCATCCCACCCTCTCTCTCTCCCCCCCAGCAGAGCATCGCACCCTCTCTCTCTCTCCCCCAGGCAGAGCATCGCACCCTCTCTCTCTCTCCCCCAGGCAGAGCATCGCACCCTCTCTCTCTCTCCCCCAGCAGAGCATCGCACCCTCTCTCTCCCCCCCAGGCAGAGCATCGCACCCTCTCTCTCTCCCCCCAGGCAGAGCATCGCACCCTCTCTCTCTCCCCCCCAGGCAGAGCATCGCGCCCTCTCTCACCCCCCCATCCCCAGGCAGAGCATCGCACCCTCTCTCTCCCCCCCCCCAGGCAGAGGATCGCGCCCTCTCTCTCTCCCCCCCAGGCAGAGGATCCCACCCTCTCTCTCCCCCCCCCCAGGCAGAGCATCACGCTCTCTCTCTCTCTCCCTCCCCCCAGGCAGAGGATCGCGCCCTCTCTCTCTCTCCCAGAACAAGGAGAGGAAAAGATTCCGCACAAACAATCAGGGGCACACCAATAGTATAATGTATAAAAAAAACCACCTTTATTAATTGCACAAGAAAGACATCTTAAAACTGTTAAAAAAGATACATGGAGACAAAAACACCCACTGAGCGGACCAAGAGCCCAATGTCGTAATAGTAGACATAACAATGCAAATGTAAGGTAAGATGCAATATCAAAAATAATATGACAAAAACAAACCCCATAAATGGTGCAATATCAGATATCAAGTGTCAGATATAGCTCAGTGGGTGTTTTTGTTTCCATGTATGTTTTTAACAGTTTTAAGATGTCTTTCTTGTGCAATTAATAAAGGTGTTTTTTTTATACATTATACTATTGGTGTGCCCCTGATTGTTTGTGCGGAATCTTTTCCTCTCCTTGTTCTACTTGATTCCTCTTCCGCACCAGTGTGCACCCAAATGACTTGGTTTCAGTATTAGTGGTGCGCTCCACCATCCATCCTTCTAGCTCTCTCTCTCTCCCCCCCAGGCAGAGCATCGCACCCCACACAGAGTATTGCACCTACTGCTGCACACAGAGACGTTAACCTACAATCCCTTTTGATTTCCCCCTGAAGCTCATACATGATAAGCTCCATCAGATATTACCTCCTCTTATATCACACACACCTCCGGGGTAGAAAAACAACAGAAACAGGGAAGATGGGAAACAATCCTGCTGCATGAACAGCAAACTGTACACACTTACTGCCGGGAACTACAAGCTCCTCCCACACAAGAGTGCGGTCACATGGGCATGACGTCACAGAGATCCTTCTGGCCACTGGGATCTAGCCTCTACCATGACTGCACTGAGGAGGCCCCGCCCCTTCCGGTGACGTCAGTCCCACCAAACATCAACTCCATTCTAGACACTACCATTGAAACTAAACTCGAACACGCCCCGCCTATTATGCGGACGCCTCTGCGAATAACCTGTCACGTGGTGCGATGACTTTGTGTCATGTGGTTTTGACGTCATCAAGGTCCTATCACGGGATAGAAAATAGTCCAAAAGAAAAACGACTCCAGCTCCATAGTAACGGGGTAAGAGAGCGGACACTGAGCAGTGTATACCCTCAAGGGGCGGAGGGCACTGTGCATCCCGTGCTGTGCACAGTTTTGAGGAGCGGGTTATAAGAAGGCCGCGCATTTTAAGGAAGGTGTATGGTGTGAAGTGCTAGGGATACACATTGCTGGGGCTGTAGTGTAGGATGTGGTGAGTGATGCTGGGGATACACATTGCTGGGGCTGTAGTGTAGGATATGGTGAGTGATGCTGGGGATACACATTGCTGGGGCTGTAGTGTATGATGTGGTGAGTGATGCTGGGGATACACATTGCTGGGGCTGTAGTGTAGGATGTGGTGAGTGATGCTGGGGATACACATTGCTGGGGCTGTATTGTAGGATGTGGTGAGTGATGATGCTGGGGATACACATTGCTGGGGCTGTAGTGTAGGATGTGGTGAGTGATGCTGGGGATACACATTGCTGGGGCTGTAGTGTAGGATATGGTGAGTGATGCTGGGGATACACATTGCTGGGGCTGTAGTGTATGATGTGGTGAGTGATGCTGGGGATACACATTGCTGGGGCTGTAGTGTAGGGATGTGGTGAGTGATGCTGGGGATACACATTGCTGGGGCTGTAGTGTCGGATGTGGTGAGTGATGCTGGGGATACACATTGCTGGGGCTGTAGTGTAGGATGTGCCTCAGTGATGCTGGAGACACACATTGCTGGGGCTGTAGTGTAGGATATGGTGAGTGATGCTGGGGATACACATTGCTGGGGCTGTAGTGTAGGATATGGTGAGTGATGCTGGGGATACACATTGCTGGGGCTGTAGTGTAGGATGTGGTGAGTGATGCTGGGGATACACATTGCTGGGGCTGTAGTGTAGGATGTGGTGAGTGATGCTGGGGATACACATTGCTGGGGCTGTAGTGTAGGATGTGGTGAGTGATGCTGGGGATACACATTGCTCGGGGGTTGTAGTGTAGGATGTGGTGAGTGATGCTGGAGATACACATTGCTGGGGCTGTAGTGTAGGATGTGGTGAGTGATGCTGGGGATACACATTGCTGGGGCTGTAGTGCAGGATGTGGTGAGTGATGCTGGGGATACACATTGCTGGGGCTGTAGTGCAGGATGTGCTCAGTGATGCTGGAGATACACATTGCTGGGCTGTAGTGTAGGATGTGGTGAGTGATGCTGGGGATACACATTGCTGGGGCTGTAGTGTAGGATGTGGTGAGTGATGCTGGGGATACACATTGCTGGGCTGTAGTGTAGGATGTGGTGAGTGATCCTGGGGATACACATTGCTGGGGCTGTAGTGTAGGATGTGGTGAGTGATGCTGGGGATACACATTGCTGGGCTGTAGTGTAGGATGTGGTGAGTGATGCTGGGGATACACATTGCTCGGGGGTGTAGTGTAGGATATGGTGAGTGATGCTGGGGATACACATTGCTGGGGCTGTAGTGTAGGATGTGGTGAGTGATGCTGGGGATACACATTGCTGGGGCTGTAGTGTAGGATGTGGTGAGTGATGCTGGGGATACACATTGCTCGGGGGTGTAGTGTAGGATGTGGTGAGTGATGCTGGAGATACACATTGCTGGGGCTGTAGTGTAGGATGTGGTGAGTGATGCTGGGGATACACATTGCTGGGGCTGTAGTGCAGGATGTGGTGAGTGATGCTGGGGATACACATTGCTGGGGGCTGTAGTGCAGGATGTGCTCAGTGATGCTGGAGATACACATTGCTGGGCTGTAGTGTAGGATGTGGTGAGTGATGCTGGGGATACACATTGCTGGGGCTGTAGTGTAGGATGTGGTGAGTGATGCTGGGGATACACATTGCTGGGGCTGTAGTGCAGGATGTGGTGAGTGATGCTGGGGATACACATTGCTGGGGCTGTAGTGTAGGATGTGGTGAGTGATGCTGGGGATACACATTGCTGGGGCTGTAGTGTAGGATGTGGTGAGTGATGCTGGGGATACACATTGCTGGGGCTGTAGTGTAGGATGTGGTGAGTGATGCTGGGGATACACATTGCTGGGGCTGTAGTGTAGGATGTGGTGAGTGATGCTGGAGATACACATTGCTGGGGCTGTAGTGTAGGATGTGCTCAGTGATGCTGGGGATACACATTGCTGGGGCTGTAGTGTAGGGATGTGGTGAGTGATGCTGGGGATACACATTGGCTGGGGCTGTAGTGTACGATGTGGTGAGTGATGCTGGGGATACACATTGCTGGGGCTGTAGTGTAGGATATGGTGAGTGATGCTGGGGATACACATTGCTGGGGCTGTAGTGTAGGATGTGGTGAGTGATGCTGGGGATACACATTGCTGGGGCTGTAGTGTAGGATGTGGTGAGTGATGCTGGGGATACACATTGCTGGGGCTGTAGTGTAGGATGTGGTGAGTGATGCTGGGGATACACATTGCTGGGGCTGTAGTGTAGGATGTGGTGAGTGATGCTGGGGATACACATTGCTGGGGCTGTAGTGTAGGATATGGTGAGTGATGCTGGGGATACACATTGCTGGGGCTGTAGTGTAGGATGTGGTGAGTGATGCTGGGGATACACATTGCTGGGGCTGTAGTGTAGGATGTGGTGAGTGATGCTGGGGATACACATTGCTGGGGCTGTAGTGTAGGATGTGGTGAGTGATGCTGGGGATACACATTGCTGGGGCTGTAGTGTAGGATGTGGTGAGTGATGCTGGGGATACACATTGCTGGGGCTGTAGTGTAGGATGTGGTGAGTGATGCTGGAGATACACATTGCTGGGGCTGTAGTGTAGGATGTGGTGAGTGATGCTGGAGATACACATTTGCTGGGGCTGTAGTGTAGGATGTGCTCAGTGATGCTGGGGATACACATTGCTGGGGCTGTAGTGTAGGATGTGGTGAGTGATGCTGGGGATACACATTGCTGGGGCTGTAGTGTAGGATGTGGTGAGTGATGCTGGAGATACACATTGCTGGGGCTGTAGTGTAGGATATGGTGAGTGATGCTGGGGATACACATTGCTGGGGCTGTAGTGTAGGATGTGGTGAGTGATGCTGGGGATACACATTGCTGGGGCTGTAGTGTAGGATGTGCTCAGTGATGCTGGGGATACACATTGCTGGGGCTGTAGTGTAGGATGTGGTGAGTGATGCTGGGGATACACATTGCTGGGGCTGTAGTGTAGGATGTGGTGAGTGATGCTGGAGATACACATTGCTGGGGCTGTAGTGTAGGATGTGGTGAGTGATGCTGGAGATACACATTGCTGGGGCTGTAGTGTAGGATGTGGTGAGTGAATGCTGGAGATACACATTGCTGGGGCTGTAGTGTAGGATATGGTGAGTGATGCTGGGGATACACATTGCTGGGGCTGTAGTGTAGGATGTGGTGAGTGATGCTGGGGATACACATTGCTGGGGCTGTAGTGTTGGATGTGGTGAGTGATGCTGGGGATACACATTGCTGGGGCTGTAGTGTAGGATGTGGTGAGTGATGCTGGGGATACACATTGCTGGGGCTGTAGTGTAGGATGTGGTGAGTGATGCTGGGGATACACATTGCTGGGGCTGTAGTGTAGGATGTGGTGAGTGATGCTGGGGATACACATTGCTGGGGCTGTAGTGTAGGATGTGGTGAGTGATGCTGGGGATACACATTGCTGGGGCTGTAGTGTAGGATGTGGTGAGTGATGCTGGGGATACACATTGCTGGGGCTGTAGTGTAGGATGTGGTGAGTGATGCTGGGGATACACATTGCTGGGGCTGTAGTGTAGGATGTGGTGAGTGATGCTGGGGATACACATTGCTGGGGCTGTAGTGTAGGATGTGGTGAGTGATGCTGGGGATACACATTGCTGGGGCTGTAGTGTAGGATGTGGTGAGTGATGCTGGGGATACACATTGCTGGGGCTGTAGTGTAGGATGTGGTGAGTGATGCTGGGGATACACATTGCTGGGGCTGTAGTGTAGGATGTGGTGAGTGATGCTGGGGATACACATTGCTGGGGCTGTAGTGTAGGATGTGGTGAGTGATGCTGGGGATACACATTGCTGGGGCTGTAGTGTAGGATGTGGTGAGTGATGCTGGGGATACACATTGCTGGGGCTGTAGTGTAGGATGTGGTGAGTGATGCTGGGGATACACATTGCTGGGGCTGTAGTGTAGGATGTGGTGAGTGATGCTGGGGATACACATTGCTGGGGCTGTAGTGTAGGATGTGGTGAGTGATGCTGGGGATACACATTGCTGGGGCTGTAGTGTAGGATGTGGTGAGTGATGCTGGGGATACACATTGCTGGGGCTGTAGTGTAGGATGTGCTCAGTGATGCTGGAGATACACATTGCTGGGGCTGTAGTGTAGGATGTGGTGAGTGATGCTGGGGATACACATTGCCTGGGGCTGTAGTGTAGGATGTGGTGAGTGATGCTGGGGATACACATTGCTGGGGCTGTAGTGTAGGATGTGGTGAGTGATGCTGGGGATACACATTGCTGGGGCTGTAGTGTAGGATGTGGTGAGTGATGCTGGGGATACACATTGCTGGGGCTGTAGTGTAGGATGTGGTGAGTGATGCTGGGGATACACATTGCTGGGGCTGTAGTGTAGGATGTGGTGAGTGATGCTGGGGATACACATTGCTGGGGCTGTAGTGTAGGATGTGGTGAGTGATGCTGGGGATACACATTGCTGGGGCTGTAGTGTAGGATGTGGTGAGTGATGCTGGAGATACACATTGCTGGGGCTGTAGTGTAGGATATGGTGAGTGATGCTGGGGATACACATTGCTGGGGCTGTAGTGTAGGATGTGGTGAGTGATGCTGGGGATACACATTGCTGGGGCTGTAGTGTAGGATGTGCTCAGTGATGCTGGGGATACACATTGCTGGGGCTGTAGTGTAGGATGTGGTGAGTGATGCTGGGGATACACATTGCTGGGGCTGTAGTGTAGGATGTGGTGAGTGATGCTGGGGATACACATTGCTGGGGCTGTAGTGTAGGATGTGGTGAGTGATGCTGGGGATACACATTGCTGGGGCTGTAGTGTAGGATGTGGTGAGTGATGCTGGAGATACACATTGCTGGGGCCTGTAGTGTAGGATGTGGTGAGTGATACTGGAGATACACATTGCTGGGGCTGTAGTGTAGGATGTGGTGAGTGATGCTGGGGATACACATTGCTGGGGCTGTAGTGTAGGATGTGGTGAGTGATGCTGCGGATACACATTGCTGGGGCTGTAGTGTAGGATGTGGTGAGTGATGCTGGGGATACACATTGCTGGGGCTGTAGTGTAGGATGTGGTGAGTGATGCTGGGGATACACATTGCTGGGGCTGTAGTGTAGGATGTGGTGAGTGATGCTGCGGATACACATTGCTGGGGCTGTAGTGTAGGATGTGGTGAGTGATGTTGGGGATACACATTGCTGGGGCTGTAGTGTAGGATGTGGTGAGTGACGCTGCGGATACACATTGCTGGGGCTGTAGTGTAGGATATGGTGAGTTATCCTGGGGATACACATTGCTGGGGCTGTAGTGTAGGATGTGGTGAGTGATGCTGGGGATACACATTGCTGGGGCTGTAGTGTAGGATGTGGTGAGTGATCCTGGGGATACACATTGCTGGGGCTGTAGTGTAGGATGTGGTGAGTGATCCTAGGGATACACATTGCTGGGGGCTGTAGTGTAGGATGTGGTGAGTGATGCTGGAGATACACATTGCTGGGGCTGTAGTGTAGGATGTGGTGAGTGATGCTGGGGATACACATTGCTGGGGCTGTAGTGTAGGATGTGGTGAGTGATGCTGCGGATACACATTGCTGGGGCTGTAGTGTAGGATGTGGTGAGTGATGCTGCGGATACACATTGCTGGGGGCTGTAGTGTAGGATGTGGTGAGTGATCCTAGGGATACACATTGCTGGGGCTGTAGTGTAGGATGTGGTGAGTGATGCTGGAGATACACATTGCTGGGGCTGTAGTGTAGGATGTGGTGAGTGATGCTGGGGATACACATTGCTGGGGCTGTAGTGTAGGATGTGGTGAGTGATGCTGCGGATACACATTGCTGGGGCTGTAGTGTAGGATGTGGTGAGTGATGCTGCGGATACACATTGCTGGGGCTGTAGTGTAGGATGTGGTGAGTGATGCTGGGGATACACATTGCTGGGGCTGTAGTGTAGGATGTGGTGAGTGATGCTGGGGATACACATTGCTGGGGCTGTAGTGTAGGATGTGGTCAGTGATGCTGGGGATACACATTGCTGGGGCTGTAGTGTAGGATGTGGTGAGTGATGCTGGGGATACACATTGCTGGGGCTGTAGTGTAGGATGTGCTCAGTGATGCTGGGGATACACATTGCTGGGGCTGTAGTGTAGGATGTGCTCAGTGATGCTGGGGATACACATTGCTGGGGCTGTAGTGTAGGATGTGGTGAGTGATGCTGGGGATACACATTGCTGGGGCTGTAGTGTAGGATGTGGTGAGTGATGCTGGGGATACACATTGCTGGGGCTGTAGTGTAGGATGTGGTGAGTGATGCTGGGGATACACATTGCTGGGGCTGTAGTGTAGGATGTGGTGAGTGATGCTGGAGATACACATTGCTGGGGCTGTAGTGTAGGATGTGGTGAGTGATACTGGAGATACACATTGCTGGGGCTGTAGTGTAGGATGTGGTGAGTGATGCTGGGGATACACATTGCTGGGGCTGTAGTGTAGGATGTGGTGAGTGATGCTGCGGATACACATTGCTGGGGCTGTAGTGTAGGATGTGGTGAGTGATGCTGGGGATACACATTGCTGGGGCTGTAGTGTAGGATGTGGTGAGTGATGCTGGGGATACACATTGCTGGGGCTGTAGTGTAGGATGTGGTGAGTGATGCTGCGGATACACATTGCTGGGGCTGTAGTGTAGGATGTGGTGAGTGATGTTGGGGATACACATTGCTGGGGCTGTAGTGTAGGATGTGGTGAGTGACGCTGCGGATACACATTGCTGGGGCTGTAGTGTAGGATATGGTGAGTTATCCTGGGGATACACATTGCTGGGGCTGTAGTGTAGGATGTGGTGAGTGATGCTGGGGATACACATTGCTGGGGCTGTAGTGTAGGATGTGGTGAGTGATGCTGCGGATACACATTGCTGGGGCTGTAGTGTAGGATGTGGTGAGTGATGCTGCGGATACACATTGCTGGGGCTGTAGTGTAGGATGTGGTGAGTGATCCTAGGGATACACATTGCTGGGGCTGTAGTGTAGGATGTGGTGAGTGATGCTGGAGATACACATTGCTGGGGCTGTAGTGTAGGATGTGGTGAGTGATGCTGGGGATACACATTGCTGGGGCTGTAGTGTAGGATGTGGTGAGTGATGCTGCGGATACACATTGCTGGGGCTGTAGTGAAGGATGTGGTGAGTGATGCTGCGGATACACATTGCTGGGGCTGTAGTGTAGGATGTGGTGAGTGATGCTGGGGATACACATTGCTGGGGCTGTAGTGTAGGATGTGGTGAGTGATGCTGGGGATACACATTGCTGGGGCTGTAGTGTAGGATGTGGTCAGTGATGCTGGGGATACACATTGCTGGGGCTGTAGTGTAGGATGTGGTGAGTGATGCTGGGGATACACATTGCTGGGGCTGTAGTGTAGGATGTGGTGAGTGATACTGGGGATACACATTGCTGGGGCTGTAGTGTAGGATGTGGTGAGTGATCCTGGGGATACACATTGCTGGGGCTGTAGTGTAGGATGTGGTGAGTGATGCTGGGGATACACATTGCTGGGGCTGTAGTGTAGGATGTGGTGAGTGATGCTGGGGATACACATTGCTGGGGCTGTAGTGCAGGATGTGCTCAGTGATGCTGGAGATACACATTGCTGGGGCTGTAGTGCAGGATGTGGTCAGTGATGCTGGAGATACACATTGCTGGGGCTGTAGTGCAGGATGTGGTCAGTGATGCTGGGGATACACATTGCTGGGGCTGTAGTGTAGGATGTGGTGAGTGATGCTGGGGATACACATTGCTGGGGCTGTAGTGTAGGATGTGGTGAGTGATGCTGGGGATACACATTGCTGGGGCTGTAGTGTAGGATGTGGTGAGTGATACTGGGGATACACATTGCTGGGGCTGTAGTGTAGGATGTGGTGAGTGACGCTGCGGATACACATTGCTGGGGCTGTAGTGTAGGATGTGGTGAGTGATCCTGGGGATACACATTGCTGGGGCTGTAGTGTAGGATGTGGTGAGTGATGCTGGGGATACACATTGCTGGGGCTGTAGTGTAGGATGTGGTGAGTGATGCTGGGGATACACATTGCTGGGGCTGTAGTGTAGGATGTGGTGAGTGATGCTGGGGATACACATTGCTGGGGCTGTAGTGTAGGATGTGGTGAGTGATGCTGGAGATACACATTGCTGGGGGTGTAGTGTAGGATGTGGTGAGTGATGCTGGAGATACACATTGCTGGGGGTGTAGTGTAGGATGTGGTGAGTGATGCTGGGGATACACATTGCTGGGGCTGTAGTGTAGGATATGGTGAGTGATGCTGGGGATACACATTGCTGGGGCTGTAGTGTAGGATGTGGTGAGTGATGCTGGGGATACACATTGCTGGGGCTGTAGTGTAGGATGTGCTCAGTGATGCTGGGGATACACATTGCTGGGGCTGTAGTGTAGGATGTGGTCAGTGATGCTGGGGATACACATTGCTGGGGCTGTAGTGTAGGATGTGGTGAGTGATACTGGAGATACACATTGCTGGGGCTGTAGTGTAGGATGTGGTCAGTGATCCTGCGGATACACATTGCTGGGGCTGTAGTGTAGGATGTGGTCAGTGATCCTGGAGATACACATTGCTGGGGCTGTAGTGTAGGATGTGGTCAGTGATCCTGGGGATACACATTGCTGGGGCTGTAGTGTAGGATATGGTGAGTGATGCTGGGGATACACATTGCTGGGGCTGTAGTGTAGGATGTGGTGAGTGATGCTGGGGATACACATTGCTGGGGCTGTAGTGTAGCATGTGGTGAGTGATGCTGCGGATACACATTGCTGGGGCTGTAGTGTAGGATGTGGTGAGTGATGCTGCGGATACACATTGCTGGGGCTGTAGTGTAGGATGTGGTGAGTGATGTTGGGGCTACACATTGCTGGGGCTGTAGTGTAGGATGTGGTGAGTGATGCTGGAGATACACATTGCTGGGGCTGTAGTGTAGGATGTGGTGAGTGATGCTGGGGATACACATTGCTGGGGCTGTAGTGTAGAATGTGGTGAGTGATGCTGCGGATACACATTGCTGGGGCTGTAGTGTAGGATATGGTGAGTGATGCTGGAGATACACATTGCTGGGGCTGTAGTGTAGGATGTGGTGAGTGATGCTGGGGATACACATTGCTGGGGCTGTAGTGTAGGATGTGGTGAGTGATGTTGGGGATACACATTGCTGGGGCTGTAGTGTAGGATGTGGTGAGTGATGCTGCGGATACACATTGCTGGGGCTGTAGTGTAGGATGTGGTGAGTGATGCTGGGGATACACATTGCTGGGGCTGTAGTGTAGGATGTGGTGAGTGATGCTGGAGATTCACATTGCTGGGGCTGTAGTGTAGGATGTGGTGAGTGATGCTGGTGATACACATTGCTGGGGCTGTAGTGTAGGATGTGGTGAGTGATGCTGGGGATACACATTGCTGGGGCTGTAGTGTAGGATGTGGTGAGTGATGCTGGGGATACACATTGCTGGGGCTGTAGTGTAGGATGTGGTGAGTGATGCTGCGGATACACATTGCTGGGGCTGTAGTGTAGGATGTGGTGAGTGATGCTGCGGATACACATTGCTGGGGCTGTAGTGTAGGATGTGGTGAGTGATGCTGCGGATACACATTGCTGGGGCTGTAGTGTAGGATGTGGTGAGTGATGCTGGAGATACACATTGCTGGGGCTGTAGTGTAGGATGTGGTGAGTGATGCTGGGGATACACATTGCTGGGGCTGTAGTGCAGGATGTGCTCAGTGATGCTGGGGATACACATTGCTGGGGCTGTAGTGTAGGATGTGGTGAGTGATGCTGGAGATACACATTGCTGGGGATGTAGTGTAGGATGTGGTGAGTGATGCTGGGGATACACATTGCTGGGGCTGTAGTGTAGGATGTGGTGAGTGATGCTGGGGATACACATTGCTCGGGGGTGTAGTGCAGGATGTGCTCAGTGATGCTGGGGCTACACATTGCTGGGGCTGTAGTGTAGGATGTGGTGAGTGATGCTGGGGATACACATTGCTGGGGCTGTAGTGCAGGATGTGGTGAGTGATGCTGGGGATACACATTGCTGGGGCTGTAGTGTAGGATGTGGTGAGTGATGCTGGGGATACACATTGCTGGGGCTGTAGTGTAGGATATGGTGAGTGATGCTGGGGATACACATTGCTGGGGCTGTAGTGTAGGATGTGGTGAGTGATGCTGGGGATACACATTGCTGGGGCTGTAGTGTAGGATGTGGTGAGTGATGCTGGAGATACACATTGCTGGGGCTGTAGTGTAGGATGTGGTGAGTGATGCTGGGGATACACATTGCTGGGGCTGTAGTGTAGGATGTGGTGAGTGATGCTGGGGATACACATTGCTGGGGCTGTAGTGTAGGATGTGGTGAGTGATGCTGGGGATACACATTGCTGGGGCTGTAGTGTAGGATGGGGTGAGTGATGCTGGGGACACACATTGCTGGGGCTGTAGTGCAGGATGTGCTCAGTGATGCTGGGGCTACACATTGCTGGGGCTGTAGTGTAGGATATGGTGAGTGATGCTGGGGATACACATTGCTGGGGCTGTAGTGTAGGATGTGCTCAGTGATGCTGGGGATACACATTGCTGGGGCTGTAGTGTAGGATGTGGTGAGTGATGCTGGGGATACACATTGCTGGGGCTGTAGTGTAGGATGTGGTGAGTGATGCTGGGGATACACATTGCTGGGGCTGTAGTGTAGGATATGGTGAGTGATGCTGGGGATACACATTGCTGGGGCGGTAGTGTAGGATGTGGTGAGTGATGCTGGGGATACACATTGCTGGGGCTGTAGTGCAGGATGTGGTGAGTGATGCTGGGGATACACATTGCTGGGGCTGTAGTGTAGGATGTGGTGAGTGATGCTGGGGATACACATTGCTGGGGCTGTAGTGTAGGATATGGTGAGTGATGCTGGGGATACACATTGCTGGGGCTGTAGTGTAGGATGTGGTGAGTGATGCTGGGGATACACATTGCTGGGGCTGTAGTGTAGGATGTGGTGAGTGATGCTGGAGATACACATTGCTGGGGCTGGAGATACACATTGCTGGGGCTGTAGTGTAGGATGTGGTGAGTGATGCTGGGGATACACATTGCTGGGGCTGTAGTGTAGGATGTGGTGAGTGATGCTGGGGATACACATTGCTGGGGCTGTAGTGTAGGATGTGGTGAGTGATGCTGGGGACACACATTGCTGGGGCTGTAGTGCAGGATGTGCTCAGTGATGCTGGGGCTACACATTGCTGGGGCTACACATTGCTGGGGCTGTAGTGTAGGATATGGTGAGTGATGCTGGGGATACACATTGCTGGGGCTGTAGTGTAGGATGTGCTCAGTGATGCTGGAGATACACATTGCTGGGGCTGTAGTGTAGGATGTGGTGAGTGATGCTGGGGATACACATTGCTGGGGCTGTAGTGTAGGATATGGTGAGTGATGCTGGGGATACACATTGCTGGGGCTGTAGTGTAGGATATGGTGAGTGATTCTGGGGATACACATTGCTGGGGCTGTAGTGTAGGATGTGGTGAGTGATGCTGAGGATACACATTGCTGGGGCTGTAGTGTAGGATGTGGTGAGTGATGCTGGGGATACACATTGCTGGGGCTGTAGTGAAGGATGTGGTGAGTGATGCTGGAGATACACATTGCTGGGGCTGTAGTGTAGGATGTGGTGAGTGATCCTGGGGATACACATTGCTGGGGCTGTAGTGTAGGATGTGGTGAGTGATGCTGGGGATACACATTGCTGGGGCTGTAGTGTAGGATGTGGTGAGTGATCCTGGGGATACACATTGCTGGGGCTGTAGTGTAGGATGTGGTGAGTGATGCTGGAGATACACATTGCTGGGGCTGTAGTGTAGGATGTGCTCAGTGATGCTGGGGATACACATTGCTGGGGCTGTAGTGCAGGATGTGGTGAGTGATGCTGGGGATACACATTGCTGGGGGTGTAGTGTAGGATGTGGTGAGTGATGCTGGGTATACACATTGCTGGGGCTGTAGTGTAGGATGTGGTGAGTGATGCTGGGGATACACATTGCTGGGGCTTTAGTGTAGGATGTGGTGAGTGATGCTGGGGATACACATTGCTGGGGCTGTAGTGTAGGATGTGGTGAGTGATGCTGGAGATAAACATTGCTGGGGCTGTAGTGTAGGATGTGGTGAGTGATGCTGGGGATACACATTGCTGGGGCTGTAGTGTAGGATGTGGTGAGTGATGCTGGGGACACACATTGCTGGGGCTGTAGTGCAGGATGTGGTGAGTGATGCTGGGGATACACATTGCTGGGGGTGTAGTGTAGGATGTGGTGAGTGATGCTGGGGATACACATTGCTGGGGCTGTAGTGTAGGATGTGGTGAGTGATGCTGGGGATACACATTGCTGGGGCTGTAGTGTAGGATGTGGTGAGTGATGCTGGGGATACACATTGCTGGGGCTGTAGTGTAGGATGTGGTGAGTGATGCTGGGGATACACATTGCTGGGGCTGTAGTGTAGGATGTGGTGAGTGATGCTGCGGATACACATTGCTGGGGCTGTAGTGTAGGATATGGTGAGTGATGCTGGGGATACACATTGCTGGGGCTGTAGTGTAGGATATGGTGAGTGATCCTGGGGATACACATTGCTGGGGCTGTGGTGTAGGATGTGGTGAGTGATGCTGGGGATACACATTGCTGGGGCTGTAGTGTAGGATATGGTGAGTGATGCTGGGGATACACATTGCTGGGGCTGTGGTGTAGGATGTGGTGAGTGATGCTGGGGATACACATTGCTGGGGCTGTAGTGTAGGATATGGTGAGTGATGCTGGGGATACACATTGCTGGGGCTGTAGTGTGGTGGTGGATGTGGTGAGTGATGCTGGGGATACACATTGCTGGGGCTGTAGTGTAGGATGTGGTGAGTGATGCTGGGGATACACATTGCTGGGGCTGTAGTGCAGGATGTGCTCAGTGATGCTGGAGATACACATTGCTGGGGCTGTAGTGTAGGATGTGGTGAGTGATGCTGGAGATACACATTGCTGGGGCTGTAGTGTAGGATGTGCTCAGTGATGCTGGAGATACACATTGCTGGGGCTGTAGTGTAGGATGTGGTGAGTGATCCTGGGGATACACATTGCTGGGGCTGTAGTGTAGGATGTGGTGAGTGATGCTGGGGATACACATTGCTGGGGCTGTAGTGTAGGATGTGCTCAGTGATGCTGGAGATACACATTGCTGGGGCTGTAGTGTAGCATGTGGTGAGTGATGCTGGAGATACACATTGCTGGGGCTGTAGTGTAGGATGTGGTGAGTGATCCTGGGGCTACACATTGCTGGGGCTGTAGTGTAGGATGTGGTGAGTGATCCTGGGGCTACACATTGCTGGGGCTGTAGTGTAGGATGTGGTGAGTGATGCTGGAGATACACATTGCTGGGGCTGTAGTGTAGGATGTGGTGAGTGATGCTGGGGATACACATTGCTGGGGCTGTAGTGTAGGATGTGGTGAGTGATGCTGGGGATACACATTGCTGGGGCTGTAGTGTAGGATGTGGTGAGTGATGCTGGGGATACACATTGCTGGGGCTGTAGTGTAGGATGTGGTGAGTGATGCTGGGGATACACATTGCTGGGGCTGTAGTGTAGGATATGGTGAGTGATGCTGGGGATACACATTGCTGGGGCTGTAGTGCAGGATGTGCTCAGTGATGCTTGAGATACACATTGCTGGGGCTGTAGTGTAGGATGTGGTGAGTGATGCTGGGGATACACATTGCTGGGGCTGTAGTGTAGGATATGGTGAGTGATGCTGGGGATACACATTGCTGGGGCTGTAGTGCAGGATGTGCTCAGTGATGCTTGAGATACACATTGCTGGGGCTGTAGTGTAGGATGTGGTGAGTGATGCTGGGGATACACACTGCTCGGGGCTGTAGTGCAGGATGTGCTCAGTGATGCTGGGGATACACATTGCTGGGGCTGTAGTGTAGGATGTGCTCAGTGATGCTGGGGATACACATTGCTGGGGCTGTAGTGCAGGATGTGCTCAGTGATGCTGGGGATACACATTGCTGGGGCTCTAGTGCAGGATGTGCTCAGTGATGCTGGGGATACACATTGCTGGGGCTGTAGTGTAGGATGTGCTCAGTGATGCTGGGGATACACATTGCTGGGGCTGTAGTGTAGGATGTGCTCAGTGATGCTGGAGATACACATTGCTGGGGCTGTAGTGTAGGATGTGGTGAGTGATGCTGGAGATACACATTGCTGGGGCTGTAGTGTAGGATGTGCTCAGTGATGCTGGAGATACACATTGCTGGGGCTGTAGTGTAGGATATGGTGAGTGATGCTGGAGATACACATTGCTGGGGCTGTAGTGTAGGATGTGGTGAGTGATGCTGGGGATACACATTGCTGGGGCTGTAGTGTAGGATGTGGTGAGTGATGCTGGGGATACACATTGCTGGGGCTGTAGTGTAGGATGTGCTCAGTGATGCTGGAGATACACATTGCTGGGGCTGTAGTGTAGGATGTGGTGAGTGATGCTGGAGATACACATTGCTGGGGCTGTAGTGTAGGATGTGGTGAGTGATGCTGGGGATACACATTGCTGGGGCTGTAGTGTAGGATATGGTGAGTGATGCTGGGGATACACATTGCTGGGGCTGTAGTGTAGGATATGGTGAGTGATCCTGGGGATACACATTGCTGGGGCTGTGGTGTAGGATGTAATGAGTGATGCTGGGGATACACATTGCTGGGGCTGTAGTGTAGGATATGGTGAGTGATGCTGGGGATACACATTGCTGGGGCTGTGGTGTAGGATGTGGTGAGTGATGCTGGGGATACACATTGCTGGGGCTGTAGTGTAGGATATGGTGAGTGATGCTGGGGATACACATTGCTGGGGCTGTAGTGTGGTGGTGGATGTGGTGAGTGATGCTGGGGATACACATTGCTGGGGCTGTAGTGTAGGATGTGGTGAGTGATGCTGGGGATACACATTGCTGGGGCTGTAGTGCAGGATGTGCTCAGTGATGCTGGAGATACACATTGCTGGGGCTGTAGTGTAGGATGTGGTGAGTGATGCTGGAGATACACATTGCTGGGGCTGTAGTGTAAGATGTGCTCAGTGATGCTGGAGATACACATTGCTGGGGCTGTAGTGTAGGATGTGGTGAGTGATCCTGGGGATACACATTGCTGGGGCTGTAGTGTAGGATGTGCTGAGTGATGCTGGGGATACACATTGCTGGGGCTGTAGTGTAGGATGTGCTCAGTGATGCTGGAGATACACATTGCTGGGGCTGTAGTGTAGGATGTGGTGAGTGATGCTGGAGATACACATTGCTGGGGCTGTAGTGTAGGATGTGGTGAGTGATCCTGGGGCTACACATTGCTGGGGCTGTAGTGTAGGATGTGGTGAGTGATGCTGGAGATACACATTGCTGGGGCTGTAGTGTAGGATGTGGTGAGTGATGCTGGGGATACACATTGCTGGGGCTGTAGTGTAGGATGTGGTGAGTGATGCTGGGGATACACATTGCTGGGGCTGTAGTGTAGGATGTGGTGAGTGATGCTGGGGATACACATTGCTGGGGCTGTAGTGTAGGATGTGGTGAGTGATGCTGGGGATACACATTGCTGGGGCTGTAGTGTAGGATATGGTGAGTGATGCTGGGGATACACATTGCTGGGGCTGTAGTGCAGGATGTGCTCAGTGATGCTTGAGATACACATTGCTGGGGCTGTAGTGTAGGATGTGGTGAGTGATGCTGGGGATACACATTGCTGGGGCTGTAGTGTAGGATATGGTGAGTGATGCTGGGGATACACATTGCTGGGGCTGTAGTGTAGGATGTGCTCAGTGATGCTGGGGATAGGCATTGCTGGGGCTGTAGTGTAGGATGTGGTGAGTGATGCTGGAGATACACACTGCTCGGGGCTGTAGTGTAGGATGTGGTGAGTGATGCTGGGGATACACATTGCTGGGGCTGTAGTGTAGGATGTGGTGAGTGATGCTGGGGATACACATTGCTGGGCTGTAGTGTAGGATGTGGTGAGTGATGCTGGGGATACACATTGCTGGGGCTGTAGTGTAGGATGTGGTGAGTGATGCTGGAGATACACATTGCTGGGGCTGTAGTGTAGGATATGGTGAGTGATGCTGGGGATACACATTGCTGGGGCTGTAGTGTAGGATATGGTGAGTGATGCTGGGGATACACATTGCTGGGGCTGTAGTGCAGGATGTGCTCAGTGATGCTGGAGATACACATTGCTGGGGCTGTAGTGTAGGATGTGCTCAGTGATGCTGGAGATACACATTGCTGGGGCTGTAGTGTAGGATGTGGTGAGTGATGCTGGAGATACACATTGCTGGGGCTGTAGTGTAGGATGTGGTGAGTGATGCTGGGGATACACATTGCTGGGGCTGTAGTGTAGGATATGGTGAGTGATGCTGGGGATACACATTGCTGGGGCTGTAGTGTAGGATATGGTGAGTGATGCTGGGGATACACATTGCTGGGGCTGTAGTGTAGGATATGGTGAGTGATGCTGGGGATACACATTGCTGGGGCTGTAGTGTAGGATGTGGTGAGTGATGCTGGGGATACACATTGCTGGGGCTGTAGTGTAGGATGTGGTGAGTGATGCTGGGGATACACATTGCTGGGGCTGTAGTGTAGGATGTGGTGAGTGATGCTGGGGATACACATTGCTGGGGCTGTAGTGCAGGATGTGCTCAGTGATGCTGGAGATACACATTGCTGGGGCTGTAGTGCAGGATGTGCTCAGTGATGCTGGGGATACACATTGCTGGGGCTGTAGTGTAGGATGTGGTGAGTGATGCTGGGGATACACATTGCTGGGGCTGTAGTGTAGGATGTGGTGAGTGATGCTGGGGATACACATTGCTGGGGCTGTAGTGTAGGATGTGGTGAGTGATGCTGGGGATACACATTGCTGGGGCTGTAGTGTAGGATGTGGTGAGTGATGCTGGGGATACACATTGCTGGGGCTGTAGTGTAGGATGTGGTGAGTGATGCTGGGGATACACATTGCTGGGGCTGTAGTGTAGGATGTGGTGAGTGATACTGGGGATACACATTGCTGGGGCTGTAGTGTAGGATGTGGTGAGTGATACTGGGGATACACATTGCTGGGGCTGTAGTGTAGGATGTGGTGAGTGATCCTGGGGATACACATTGCTGGGGCTGTAGTGTAGGATGTGGTGAGTGATGCTGGGGATACACATTGCTGGGGCTGTAGTGTAGGATGTGGTGAGTGATGCTGGGGATACACATTGCTGGGGCTGTAGTGCAGGATGTGCTCAGTGATGCTGGAGATACACATTGCTGGGGCTGTAGTGCAGGATGTGGTCAGTGATGCTGGGGATACACATTGCTGGGGCTGTAGTGTAGGATGTGGTGAGTGATGCTGGGGATACACATTGCTGGGGCTGTAGTGTAGGATGTGGTGAGTGATGCTGGGGATACACATTGCTGGGGCTGTAGTGTAGGATGTGGTGAGTGATGCTGGGGATACACATTGCTGGGGCTGTAGTGTAGGATGTGGTGAGTGATCCTGGGGATACACATTGCTGGGGCTGTAGTGTAGGATGTGGTGAGTGATGCTGGGGATACACATTGCTGGGGCTGTAGTGTAGGATATGGTGAGTGATGCTGGGGATACACATTGCTGGGGCTGTAGTGTAGGATGTGGTGAGTGATGCTGGGGATACACATTGCTGGGGCTGTAGTGTAGGATGTGGTGAGTGATGCTGGGGATACACATTGCTGGGGCTGTAGTGTAGGATGTGGTGAGTGATGCTGGGGATACACATTGCTGGGGCTGTAGTGTAGGATGTGGTGAGTGATGCTGGGGATACACATTGCTGGGGCTGTAGTGTAGGATGTGGTGAGTGATGCTGGGGATACACATTGCTGGGGCTGTAGTGTAGGATGTGGTGAGTGATGCTGGGGATACACATTGCTGGGGCTGTAGTGTAGGATGTGGTGAGTGATCCTGGGGATACACATTGCTGGGGCTGTAGTGTAGGATGTGGTGAGTGATGCTGGGGATACACATTGCTGGGGCTGTAGTGTAGGATGTGGTGAGTGATGCTGGGGATACACATTGCTGGGGCTGTAGTGTAGGATATGGTGAGTGATGCTGGGGATACACATTGCTGGGGCTGTAGTGTAGGATGTGGTGAGTGATGCTGGGGATACACATTGCTGGGGCTGTAGTGTAGGATATGGTGAGTGATGCTGGGGATACACATTGCTGGGGCTGTAGTGTAGGATATGGTGAGTGATGCTGGGGATACACATTGCTGGGGCTGTAGTGTAGGATGTGGTCAGTGATGCTGGGGATACACATTGCTGGGGCTGTAGTGTAGGATGTGATGAGTGATGCTGGGGATACACATTGCTGGGGCTGTACTGTAGGATATGGTGAGTGATGCTGGGGATACACATTGCTGGGGCTGTAGTGTAGGATGTGGTGAGTGATGCTGGGGATACACATTGCTGGGGCTGTAGTGTAGGATGTGGTGAGTGATGCTGGAGATACACATTGCTGGGGCTGTAGTGTAGGATGTGGTGAGTGATGCTGGGGATACACATTGCTGGGGCTGTAGTGTAGGATGTGGTGAGTGATGCTGGAGATACACATTGCTGGGGCTGTAGTGTAGGATGTGGTCAGTGATGCTGGGGATACACATTGCTGGGGCTGTAGTGTAGGATGTGGTGAGTGATGCTGGGGATACACATTGCTGGGGCTGTAGTGTAGGATGTGGTGAGTGATGCTGGGGATACACATTGCTGGGGCTGTAGTGTAGGATGTGGTGAGTGATGCTGGGGATACACATTGCTGGGGCTGTAGTGTAGGATGTGGTGAGTGATGCTGGGGATACACATTGCTGGGGCTGTAGTGTAGGATGTGGTGAGTGATGCTGGAGATACACATTGCTGGGGCTGTAGTGTAGGATGTGGTGAGTGATGCTGGGGATACACATTGCTGGGGCTGTAGTGTAGGATGTGCTCAGTGATGCTGGGGATACACATTGCTGGGGCTGTAGTGTAGGATGTGATGAGTGATGCTGGGGATACACATTGCTGGGGCTGTAGTGTAGGATGTGGTGAGTGATGCTGGGGATACACATTGCTGGGGCTGTAGTGTAGGATGTGATGAGTGATGCTGGGGATACACATTGCTGGGGCTGTAGTGTAGGATGTGGTGAGTGATGCTGGGGATACACATTGCTGGGGCTGTAGTGTAGGATGTGGTGAGTGATGCTGGAGATACACATTGCTGGGGGTGTAGTGTAGGATGTGGTGAGTGATGCTGGAGATACACATTGCTGGGGGTGTAGTGTAGGATGTGGTGAGTGATGCTGGGGATACACATTGCTGGGGCTGTAGTGTAGGATATGGTGAGTGATGCTGGGGATACACATTGCTGGGGCTGTAGTGTAGGATGTGGTGAGTGATGCTGGGGATACACATTGCTGGGGCTGTAGTGTAGGATGTGCTCAGTGATGCTGGGGATACACATTGCTGGGGCTGTAGTGTAGGATGTGGTCAGTGATGCTGGGGATACACATTGCTGGGGCTGTAGTGTAGGATGTGGTCAGTGATGCTGGGGATACACATTGCTGGGGTGTAGTGTAGGATGTGGTGAGTGATGCTGGGGATACACATTGCTGGGGCTGTAGTGTAGGATGTGGTGAGTGATGCTGGAGATACACATTGCTGGGGGTGTAGTGTAGGATGTGATGAGTGATGCTGGGGATACACATTGCTGGGGCTGTAGTGTAGGATGTGATGAGTGATGCTGGGGATACACATTGCTGGGGCTGTAGTGTAGGATGTGGTGAGTGATGCTGGGGATACACATTGCTGGGGCTGTAGTGTAGGATGTGGTGAGTGATGCTGGGGATACACATTGCTGGGGCTGTAGTGTAGGATGTGGTGAGTGATGCTGGGGATACACATTGCTGGGGCTGTAGTGTAGGATGTGGTGAGTGATGCTGGGGATACACATTGCTGGGGCTGTAGTGTAGGATATGGTGAGTGATGCTGGGGATACACATTGCTGGGGCTGTAGTGCAGGATGTGCTCAGTGATGCTTGAGATACACATTGCTGGGGCTGTAGTGTAGGATGTGGTGAGTGATGCTGGGGATACACATTGCTGGGGCTGTAGTGTAGGATATGGTGAGTGATGCTGGGGATACACATTGCTGGGGCTGTAGTGCAGGATGTGCTCAGTGATGCTTGAGATACACATTGCTGGGGCTGTAGTGTAGGATGTGGTGAGTGATGCTGGGGATACACACTGCTCGGGGCTGTAGTGCAGGATGTGCTCAGTGATGCTGGGGATACACATTGCTGGGGCTGTAGTGTAGGATGTGCTCAGTGATGCTGGGGATACACATTGCTGGGGCTGTAGTGCAGGATGTGCTCAGTGATGCTGGGGATACACATTGCTGGGGCTCTAGTGCAGGATGTGCTCAGTGATGCTGGGGATACACATTGCTGGGGCTGTAGTGTAGGATGTGCTCAGTGATGCTGGGGATACACATTGCTGGGGCTGTAGTGTAGGATGTGCTCAGTGATGCTGGGGATACACATTGCTGGGGCTGTTGTGTAGGATGTGGTGAGTGATGCTGGGGATACACATTGCTGGGGCTGTAGTGTAGGATGTGCTCAGTGATGCTGGAGATACACATTGCTGGGGCTGTAGTGTAGGATGTGGTGAGTGATGCTGGAGATACACATTGCTGGGGCTGTAGTGTAGGATGTGCTCAGTGATGCTGGAGATACACATTGCTGGGGCTGTAGTGTAGGATGTGGTGTGAAGTGCTGGGGATACACATTGCTGGGGCTGTAGTGTAGGATGTGGTGAGTGATGCTGGGGATACACATTGCTGGGGCTGTAGTGTAGGATGTGGTGAGTGATGCTGGGGATACACATTGCTGGGGCTGTAGTGTAGGATGTGCTCAGTGATGCTGGAGATACACATTGCTGGGGCTGTAGTGTAGGATGTGGTCAGTGATGCTGGGGATACACATTGCTGGGGCTGTAGTGTAGGATGTGGTGAGTGATGCTGGGGATACACATTGCTGGGGCTGTAGTGTAGGATGTGGTGAGTGATGCTGGGGATACACATTGCTGGGGCTGTAGTGTAGGATGTGGTGAGTGATGCTGGGGATACACATTGCTGGGGCTGTAGTGTAGGATGTGGTGAGTGATGCTGGGGATACACATTGCTGGGGCTGTAGTGTAGGATGTGGTGAGTGATGCTGGAGATACACATTGCTGGGGCTGTAGTGTAGGATGTGGTGAGTGATGCTGGGGATACACATTGCTGGGGCTGTAGTGTAGGATGTGCTCAGTGATGCTGGGGATACACATTGCTGGGGCTGTAGTGTAGGATGTGATGAGTGATGCTGGGGATACACATTGCTGGGGCTGTAGTGTAGGATGTGGTGAGTGATGCTGGGGATACACATTGCTGGGGCTGTAGTGTAGGATGTGATGAGTGATGCTGGGGATACACATTGCTGGGGCTGTAGTGTAGGATGTGGTGAGTGATGCTGGGGATACACATTGCTGGGGCTGTAGTGTAGGATGTGGTGAGTGATGCTGGAGATACACATTGCTGGGGGTGTAGTGTAGGATGTGGTGAGTGATGCTGGAGATACACATTGCTGGGGGTGTAGTGTAGGATGTGGTGAGTGATGCTGGGGATACACATTGCTGGGGCTGTAGTGTAGGATATGGTGAGTGATGCTGGGGATACACATTGCTGGGGCTGTAGTGTAGGATGTGGTGAGTGATGCTGGGGATACACATTGCTGGGGCTGTAGTGTAGGATGTGCTCAGTGATGCTGGGGATACACATTGCTGGGGCTGTAGTGTAGGATGTGGTCAGTGATGCTGGGGATACACATTGCTGGGGCTGTAGTGTAGGATGTGGTCAGTGATGCTGGGGATACACATTGCTGGGGTGTAGTGTAGGATGTGGTGAGTGATGCTGGGGATACACATTGCTGGGGCTGTAGTGTAGGATGTGGTGAGTGATGCTGGAGATACACATTGCTGGGGGTGTAGTGTAGGATGTGATGAGTGATGCTGGGGATACACATTGCTGGGGCTGTAGTGTAGGATGTGATGAGTGATGCTGGGGATACACATTGCTGGGGCTGTAGTGTAGGATGTGGTGAGTGATGCTGGGGATACACATTGCTGGGGCTGTAGTGTAGGATGTGATGAGTGATGCTGGGGATACACATTGCTGGGGCTGTAGTGTAGGATGTGGTGAGTGATGCTGGAGATACACATTACTGGGGGTGTAGAGTAGGATGTGATGAGTGATGCTGGGGATACACATTGCTGGGGCTGTAGTGTAGGATGTGATGAGTGATGCTGGGGATACACATTGCTGGGGCTGTAGTGTAGGATGTGGTGAGTGATGCTGGGGATACACATTGCTGGGGCTGTAGTGTAGGATGTGATGAGTGATGCTGGGGATACACATTGCTGGGGCTGTAGTGTAGGATGTGGTGAGTGATGCTGGGGATACACATTGCTGGGGCTGTAGTGTAGGATGTGGTGAGTGATACTGGAGATACACATTGCTGGGGCTGTAGTGTAGGATGTGGTGAGTGATACTGGAGATACACATTGCTGGGGCTGTAGTGTAGGATGTGGTGAGTGATGCTGGGGATACACATTGCTGGGGCTGTAGTGTAGGATGTGGTGAGTGATGCTGCGGATACACATTGCTGGGGCTGTAGTGTAGGATGTGGTGAGTGATGCTGCGGATACACATTGCTGGGGCTGTAGTGTAGGATGTGGTGAGTGATGCTGGGGATACACATTGCTGGGGCTGTAGTGTAGGATGTGGTGAGTGATGCTGCGGATACACATTGCTGGGGCTGTAGTGTAGGATGTGGTGAGTGATGTTGGGGATACACATTGCTGGGGCTGTAGTGTTGATGTGGTGAGTGACGCTGCGGATACACATTGCTGGGGCTGTAGTGTAGGATATGGTGAGTGATCCTGGGGATACACATTGCTGGGGCTGTAGTGTAGGATGTGGTGAGTGATGCTGGGGATACACATTGCTGGGGCTGTAGTGTAGGATGTGGTGAGTGATGCTGGGGATACACATTGCTGGGGCTGTAGTGTAGGATGTGGTGAGTGATCCTAGGGATACACATTGCTGGGGCTGTAGTGTAGGATGTGGTGAGTGATGCTGGAGATACACATTGCTGGGGCTGTAGTGTAGGATGTGGTGAGTGATGCTGGGGATACACATTGCTGGGGCTGTAGTGTAGGATGTGGTGAGTGATGCTGCGGATACACATTGCTGGGGCTGTAGTGTAGGATGTGGTGAGTGATGCTGCGGATACACATTGCTGGGGCTGTAGTGTAGGATGTGGTGAGTGATCCTAGGGATACACATTGCTGGGGCTGTAGTGTAGGATGTGGTGAGTGATGCTGGAGATACACATTGCTGGGGCTGTAGTGTAGGATGTGGTGAGTGATGCTGGGGATACACATTGCTGGGGCTGTAGTGTAGGATGTGGTGAGTGATGCTGCGGATACACATTGCTGGGGCTGTAGTGTAGGATGTGGTGAGTGATGCTGCGGATACACATTGCTGGGGCTGTAGTGTAGGATGTGGTGAGTGATGCTGGGGATACACATTGCTGGGGCTGTAGTGTAGGATGTGGTGAGTGATGCTGGGGATACACATTGCTGGGGCTGTAGTGTAGGATGTGGTGAGTGATGTTGGGGATACACATTGCTGGGGCTGTAGTGTAGGATGTGGTGAGTGACGCTGCGGATACACATTGCTGGGGCTGTAGTGTAGGATATGGTGAGTGATCCTGGGGATACACATTGCTGGGGCTGTAGTGTAGGATGTGGTCAGTGATGCTGGGGATACACATTGCTGGGGCTGTAGTGTAGGATGTGATGAGTGATGCTGGGGATACACATTGCTGGGGCTGTAGTGTAGGATGTGGTGAGTGATGCTGGGGATACACATTACTGGGGCTGTAGTGTAGGATGTGGTGAGTGATGCTGGGGATACACATTGCTGGGGCTGTAGTGTAGGATGTGGTGAGTGATCCTCGGGATACACATTGCTGGGGCTGTAGTGTAGGATGTGGTGAGTGATGCTGGGGATACACATTGCTGGGGCTGTAGTGTAGGATGTGGTGAGTGATCCTCGGGATACACATTGCTGGGGCTGTAGTGTAGGATGTGGTGAGTGATGCTGGGGATACACATTGCTGGGGCTGTAGTGTAGGATGTGGTGAGTGATCCTAGGGATACACATTGCTGGGGCTGTAGTGTAGGATGTGGTGAGTGATGCTGGAGATACACATTGCTGGGGCTGTAGTGTAGGATGTGGTGAGTGATGCTGGGGATACACATTGCTGGGGCTGTAGTGTAGGATGTGGTGAGTGATGCTGCGGATACACATTGCTGGGGCTGTAGTGTAGGATGTGGTGAGTGATGCTGCGGATACACATTGCTGGGGCTGTAGTGTAGGATGTGGTGAGTGATGCTGGGGATACACATTGCTGGGGCTGTAGTGTAGGATGTGGTGAGTGATGTTGGGGATACACATTGCTGGGGCTGTAGTGTAGGATGTGGTGAGTGACGCTGCGGATACACATTGCTGGGGCTGTAGTGTAGGATATGGTGAGTGATCCTGGGGATACACATTGCTGGGGCTGTAGTGTAGGATGTGGTCAGTGATGCTGGGGATACACATTGCTGGGGCTGTAGTGTAGGATGTGATGAGTGATGCTGGGGATACACATTGCTGGGGCTGTAGTGTAGGATGTGGTGAGTGATGCTGGGGATACACATTGCTGGGGCTGTAGTGTAGGATGTGGTGAGTGATGCTGGGGATACACATTGCTGGGGCTGTAGTGTAGGATGTGGTGAGTGATCCTCGGGATACACATTGCTGGGGCTGTAGTGTAGGATGTGGTGAGTGATGCTGGGGATACACATTGCTGGGGCTGTAGTGTAGGATGTGGTGAGTGATCCTCGGGATACACATTGCTGGGGCTGTAGTGTAGGATGTGGTGAGTGATGCTGGGGATACACATTGCTGGGGCTGTAGTGTAGGATGTGGTGAGTGATCCTAGGGATACACATTGCTGGGGCTGTAGTGTAGGATGTGGTGAGTGATGCTGGAGATACACATTGCTGGGGCTGTAGTGTAGGATGTGGTGAGTGATGCTGGGGATACACATTGCTGGGGCTGTAGTGTAGGATGTGGTGAGTGATGCTGCGGATACACATTGCTGGGGCTGTAGTGTAGGATGTGGTGAGTGATGCTGCGGATACACATTGCTGGGGCTGTAGTGTAGGATGTGGTGAGTGATGCTGGGGATACACATTGCTGGGGCTGTAGTGTAGGATGTGGTGAGTGATGCTGGGGATACACATTGCTGGGGCTGTAGTGTAGGATGTGGTGAGTTATGCTGCGGATACACATTGCTGGGGCTGTAGTGTAGGATGTGGTGAGTGATGCTGGGGATACACATTGCTGGGGCTGTAGTGTAGGATGTGGTGAGTGATGCTGCGGATACACATTGCTGGGGCTGTAGTGTAGGATGTGGTGAGTGATGTTGGGGATACACATTGCTGGGGCTGTAGTGTAGGATGTGGTGAGTGATGCTGCGGATACACATTGCTGGGGCTGTAGTGTAGGATATGGTGAGTGATCCTGGGGATACACATTGCTGGGGCTGTAGTGTAGGATGTGGTCAGTGATGCTGGGGATACACATTGCTGGGGCTGTAGTGTAGGATGTGGTCAGTGATCCTGGAGATACACGTTGCTGGGGCTGTAGTGTAGGATGTGGTCAGTGATCCTGGGGATACACATTGCTGGGGCTGTAGTGTAGGATATGGTGAGTGATGCTGGGGATACACATTGCTGGGGCTGTAGTGTAGGATGTGGTGAGTGATGCTGGGGATACACATTGCTGGGGCTGTAGTGTAGGATGTGGTGAGTGATGCTGCGGATACACATTGCTGGGGCTGTAGTGTAGGATGTGGTGAGTGATGTTGGGGATACACATTGCTGGGGCTGTAGTGTAGGATGTGGTGAGTGATGCTGCGGATACACATTGCTGGGGCTGTAGTGTAGGATATGGTGAGTGATCCTGGGGATACACATTGCTGGGGCTGTAGTGTAGGATGTGGTCAGTGATGCTGGGGATACACATTGCTGGGGCTGTAGTGTAGGATGTGGTCAGTGATCCTGGAGATACACATTGCTGGGGCTGTAGTGTAGGATGTGGTGAGTGATGCTGGGGATACACATTGCTGGGGCTGTAGTGCAGGATGTGCTCAGTGATGCTGGGGATACACATTGCTGGGGCTGTAGTGTAGGATGTGGTGAGTGATGCTGGGGATACACATTGCTGGGGCTGTAGTGTAGGATGTGGTGAGTGATACTGGAGATACACATTGCTGGGGCTGTAGTGTAGGATGTGGTGAGTGATGCTGGGGATACACATTGCTGGGGCTGTAGTGTAGGATGTGGTGAGTGATGCTGGGGATACACATTGCTGGGGCTGTACTGTAGGATGTGGTGAGTGATGCTGGGGATACACATTGCTGGGGCTGTAGTGTAGGATGTGGTGAGTGATGCTGCGGATACACATTGCTGGGGCTGTAGTGTAGGATGTGGTCAGTGATCCTGGAGATACACATTGCTGGGGCTGTAGTGTAGGATGTGGTCAGTGATCCTGGGGATACACATTGCTGGGGCTGTAGTGTAGGATATGGTGAGTGATGCTGGGGATACACATTGCTGGGGCTGTAGTGTAGGATGTGGTGAGTGATGCTGGGGATACACATTGCTGGGGCTGTAGTGTAGCATGTGGTGAGTGATGCTGCGGATACACATTGCTGGGGCTGTAGTGTAGGATGTGGTGAGTGATGCTGCGGATACACATTGCTGGGGCTGTAGTGTAGGATGTGGTGAGTGATGTTGGGGCTACACATTGCTGGGGCTGTAGTGTAGGATGTGGTGAGTGATGCTGGAGATACACATTGCTGGGGCTGTAGTGTAGGATGTGGTGAGTGATGCTGGGGATACACATTGCTGGGGCTGTAGTGTAGAATGTGGTGAGTGATGCTGCGGATACACATTGCTGGGGCTGTAGTGTAGGATATGGTGAGTGATGCTGGGGATACACATTGCTGGGGCTGTAGTGTAGGATGTGGTGAGTGATGCTGGGGATACACATTGCTGGGGCTGTAGTGTAGGATGTGGTGAGTGATGCTGGGGATACACATTGCTGGGGCTGTACTGTAGGATGTGGTGAGTGATGCTGGGGATACACATTGCTGGGGCTGTAGTGTAGGATGTGGTGAGTGATGCTGCGGATACACATTGCTGGGGCTGTAGTGTAGGATGTGGTCAGTGATCCTGGAGATACACATTGCTGGGGCTGTAGTGTAGGATGTGGTGAGTGATGCTGGGGATACACATTGCTGGGGCTGTAGTGCAGGATGTGCTCAGTGATGCTGGGGATACACATTGCTGGGGCTGTAGTGTAGGATGTGGTGAGTGATGCTGGGGATACACATTGCTGGGGCTGTAGTGTAGGATGTGGTGAGTGATACTGGAGATACACATTGCTGGGGCTGTAGTGTAGGATGTGGTGAGTGATGCTGGGGATACACATTGCTGGGGCTGTAGTGTAGGATGTGGTGAGTGATGCTGGGGATACACATTGCTGGGGCTGTACTGTAGGATGTGGTGAGTGATGCTGGGGATACACATTGCTGGGGCTGTAGTGTAGGATGTGGTGAGTGATGCTGCGGATACACATTGCTGGGGCTGTAGTGTAGGATGTGGTCAGTGATCCTGGAGATACACATTGCTGGGGCTGTAGTGTAGGATGTGGTCAGTGATCCTGGGGATACACATTGCTGGGGCTGTAGTGTAGGATATGGTGAGTGATGCTGGGGATACACATTGCTGGGGCTGTAGTGTAGGATGTGGTGAGTGATGCTGGGGATACACATTGCTGGGGCTGTAGTGTAGCATGTGGTGAGTGATGCTGCGGATACACATTGCTGGGGCTGTAGTGTAGGATGTGGTGAGTGATGCTGCGGATACACATTGCTGGGGCTGTAGTGTAGGATGTGGTGAGTGATGTTGGGGCTACACATTGCTGGGGCTGTAGTGTAGGATGTGGTGAGTGATGCTGGAGATACACATTGCTGGGGCTGTAGTGTAGGATGTGGTGAGTGATGCTGGGGATACACATTGCTGGGGCTGTAGTGTAGAATGTGGTGAGTGATGCTGCGGATACACATTGCTGGGGCTGTAGTGTAGGATATGGTGAGTGATGCTGGGGATACACATTGCTGGGGCTGTAGTGTAGGATGTGGTGAGTGATGCTGGGGATACACATTGCTGGGGCTGTAGTGTAGGATGTGGTGAGTGATGTTGGGGATACACATTGCTGGGGCTGTAGTGTAGGATGTGGTGAGTGATGCTGCGGATACACATTGCTGGGGCTGTAGTGTAGGATGTGGTGAGTGATGCTGGGGATACACATTGCTGGGGCTGTAGTGTAGGATGTGGTGAGTGATGCTGGAGATTCACATTGCTGGGGCTGTAGTGTAGGATGTGGTGAGTGATGCTGGTGATACACATTGCTGGGGCTGTAGTGTAGGATGTGGTGAGTGATGCTGGGGATACACATTGCTGGGGCTGTAGTGTAGGATGTGGTGAGTGATGCTGGGGATACACATTGCTGGGGCTGTAGTGTAGGATGTGGTGAGTGATGCTGGGGATACACATTGCTGGGGCTGTAGTGTAGGATGTGGTGAGTGATGCTGGGGATACACATTGCTGGGGCTGTAGTGTAGGATATGGTGAGTGATGCTGGGGATACACATTGCTGGGGCTGTAGTGTAGGATGTGGTGAGTGATGCTGGGGATACACATTGCTGGGGCTGTAGTGTAGGATGTGGTGAGTGATGCTGGGGATACACATTGCTGGGGCTGTAGTGTAGGATGTGGTGAGTGATGCTGGGGATACACATTGCTGGGGCTGTAGTGTAGGATGTGGTGAGTGATGCTGCGGATACACATTGCTGGGGCTGTAGTGTAGGATGTGGTGAGTGATGCTGCGGATACACATTGCTGGGGCTGTAGTGTAGGATGTGGTGAGTGATGCTGGAGATACACATTGCTGGGGCTGTAGTGTAGGATGTGGTGAGTGATGCTGGGGATACACATTGCTGGGGCTGTAGTGCAGGATGTGCTCAGTGATGCTGGGGATACACATTGCTGGGGCTGTAGTGTAGGATGTGGTGAGTGATGCTGGAGATACACATTGCTGGGGCTGTAGTGTAGGATGTGGTGAGTGATGCTGGGGATACACATTGCTGGGGCTGTAGTGTAGGATGTGCTCAGTGATGCTGGGGATACACATTGCTCGGGGGTGTAGTGCAGGATGTGCTCAGTGATGCTGGGGCTACACATTGCTGGGGCTGTAGTGTAGGATGTGGTGAGTGATGCTGGGGATACACATTGCTGGGGCTGTAGTGCAGGATGTGGTGAGTGATGCTGGGGATACACATTGCTGGGGCTGTAGTGTAGGATGTGGTGAGTGATGCTGGGGATACACATTGCTGGGGCTGTAGTGTAGGATATGGTGAGTGATGCTGGGGATACACATTGCTGGGGCTGTAGTGTAGGATGTGGTGAGTGATGCTGGGGATACACATTGCTGGGGTTGTAGTGTAGGATGTGGTGAGTGATGCTGGAGATACACATTGCTGGGGCTGTAGTGTAGGATGTGGTGAGTGATGCTGGGGATACACATTGCTGGGGCTGTAGTGTAGGATGTGGTGAGTGATGCTGGGGATACACATTGCTGGGGCTGTAGTGTAGGATGTGGTGAGTGATGCTGGGGATACACATTGCTGGGGCTGTAGTGTAGGATGTGGTGAGTGATGCTGGGGATACACATTGCTGGGGCTGTAGTGTAGGATGGGGTGAGTGATGCTGGGGACACACATTGCTGGGGCTGTAGTGCAGGATGTGCTCAGTGATGCTGGGGCTACACATTGCTGGGGCTGTAGTGTAGGATATGGTGAGTGATGCTGGGGATACACATTGCTGGGGCTGTAGTGTAGGATGTGCTCAGTGATGCTGGGGATACACATTGCTGGGGCTGTAGTGTAGGATGTGGTGAGTGATGCTGGGGATACACATTGCTGGGGCTGTAGTGTAGGATGTGGTGAGTGATGCTGGGGATACACATTGCTGGGGCTGTAGTGTAGGATATGGTGAGTGATGCTGGGGATACATATTGCTGGGGCTGTAGTGTAGGATGTGGTGAGTGATGCTGGGGATACACATTGCTGGGGCTGTAGTGCAGGATGTGGTGAGTGATGCTGGGGATACACATTGCTGGGGCTGTAGTGTAGGATGTGGTGAGTGATGCTGGGGATACACATTGCTGGGGCTGTAGTGTAGGATATGGTGAGTGATGCTGGGGATACACATTGCTGGGGCTGTAGTGTAGGATGTGGTGAGTGATGCTGGGGATACACATTGCTGGGGCTGTAGTGTAGGATGTGGTGAGTGATGCTGGAGATACACATTGCTGGGGCTGGAGATACACATTGCTGGGGCTGTAGTGTAGGATGTGGTGAGTGATGCTGGGGATACACATTGCTGGGGCTGTAGTGTAGGATGTGGTGAGTGATGCTGGGGATACACATTGCTGGGGCTGTAGTGTAGGATGTGGTGAGTGATGCTGGGGACACACATTGCTGGGGCTGTAGTGCAGGATGTGCTCAGTGATGCTGGGGCTGCACATTGCTGGGGCTACACATTGCTGGGGCTGTAGTGTAGGATATGGTGAGTGATGCTGGGGATACACATTGCTGGGGCTGTAGTGTAGGATGTGCTCAGTGATGCTGGAGATACACATTGCTGGGGCTGTAGTGTAGGATGTGGTGAGTGATGCTGGGGATACACATTGCTGGGGCTGTAGTGTAGGATATGGTGAGTGATGCTGGGGATACACATTGCTGGGGCTGTAGTGTAGGATATGGTGAGTGATTCTGGGGATACACATTGCTGGGGCTGTAGTGTAGGATGTGGTGAGTGATGCTGAGGATACACATTGCTGGGGCTGTAGTGTAGGATGTGGTGAGTGATGCTGGGGATACACATTGCTGGGGCTGTAGTGTAGGATGTGGTGAGTGATGCTGGAGATACACATTGCTGGGGCTGTAGTGTAGGATGTGCTCAGTGATGCTGGAGATACACATTGCTGGGGCTGTAGTGTAGGATGTGCTCAGTGATGCTGGGGCTACACATTGCTGGGGCTTTAGTGTAGGATGTGGTGAGTGATGCTGGGGATACACATTGCTGGGGCTGTAGTGTAGGATGTGGTGAGTGATCCTGGGGCTACACATTGCTGGGGCTGTAGTGTAGGATGTGGTGAGTGATGCTGGGGATACACATTGCTGGGGCTGTAGTGCAGGATGTGGTGAGTGATGCTGGGGATACACATTGCTGGGGGTGTAGTGTAGGATGTGGTGAGTGATGCTGGGTATACACATTGCTGGGGCTGTAGTGTAGGATGTGGTGAGTGATGCTGGGGATACACATTGCTGGGGCTTTAGTGTAGGATGTGGTGAGTGATGCTGGGGATACACATTGCTGGGGCTGTAGTGTAGGATGTGGTGAGTGATGCTGGGGATACACATTGCTGGGGGTGTAGTGTAGGATGTGGTGAGTGATGCTGGGTATACAAATTGCTGGGGCTGTAGTGTAGGATGTGGTGAGTGATGCTGGGGATACACATTGCTGGGGCTGTAGTGTAGGATGTGGTGAGTGATGCTGGGGATACACATTGCTGGGGCTGTAGTGTAGGATGTGGTGAGTGATGCTGCGGATACACATTGCTGGGGCTGTAGTGTAGGATGTGGTGAGTGATGCTGCGGATACACATTGCTGGGGCTGTAGTGTAGGATGTGGTGAGTGATGCTGGGGATACACATTGCTGGGGCTGTAGTGTAGGATGTGGTGAGTGATGCTGGGGATACACATTGCTCGGGGGTGTATTGCAGGATGTGCTCAGTGATGCTGGGGCTACACATTGCTGGGGCTGTAGTGTAGGATGTGGTGAGTGATGCTGGGGATACACATTGCTGGGGCTGTAGTGTAGGATATGGTGAGTGATGCTGGGGATACACATTGCTGGGGCTGTGGTGTAGGATGTGGTGAGTGATGCTGGGGATACACATTGCTGGGGCTGTAGTGTAGGATATGGTGAGTGATGCTGGGGATACACATTGCTGGGGCTGTAGTGTGGTGGTGGATGTGGTGAGTGATGCTGGGGATACACATTGCTGGGGCTGTAGTGTAGGATGTGGTGAGTGATGCTGGGGATACACATTGCTGGGGCTGTAGTGCAGGATGTGCTCAGTGATGCTGGAGATACACATTGCTGGGGCTGTAGTGTAGGATGTGGTGAGTGATGCTGGAGATACACATTGCTGGGGCTGTAGTGTAGGATGTGCTCAGTGATGCTGGAGATACACATTGCTGGGGCTGTAGTGTAGGATGTGGTGAGTGATCCTGGGGATACACATTGCTGGGGCTGTAGTGTAGGATGTGGTGAGTGATGCTGGGGATACACATTGCTGGGGCTGTAGTGTAGGATGTGCTCAGTGATGCTGGAGATACACATTGCTGGGGCTGTAGTGTAGGATGTGGTGAGTTATGCTGGAGATACACATTGCTGGGGCTGTAGTGTAGGATGTGGTGAGTGATCCTGGGGCTACACATTGCTGGGGCTGTAGTGTAGGATGTGGTGAGTGATCCTGGGGCTACACATTGCTGGGGCTGTAGTGTAGGATGTGGTGAGTGATGCTGGAGATACACATTGCTGGGGCTGTAGTGTAGGATGTGGTGAGTGATGCTGGGGATACACATTGCTGGGGCTGTAGTGTAGGATGTGGTGAGTGATGCTGGGGATACACATTGCTGGGGCTGTAGTGTAGGATGTGGTGAGTGATGCTGGGGATACACATTGCTGGGGCTGTAGTGTAGGATGTGGTGAGTGATGCTGGGGATACACATTGCTGGGGCTGTAGTGTAGGATGTGGTGAGTGATGCTGGGGATACACATTGCTGGGGCTGTAGTGTAGGATATGGTGAGTGATGCTGGGGATACACATTGCTGGGGCTGTAGTGCAGGATGTGCTCAGTGATGCTTGAGATACACATTGCTGGGGCTGTAGTGTAGGATGTGGTGAGTGATGCTGGGGATACACATTGCTGGGGCTGTAGTGTAGGATATGGTGAGTGATGCTGGGGATACACATTGCTGGGGCTGTAGTGCAGGATGTGCTCAGTGATGCTTGAGATACACATTGCTGGGGCTGTAGTGTAGGATGTGGTGAGTGATGCTGGGGATACACACTGCTCGGGGCTGTAGTGCAGGATGTGCTCAGTGATGCTGGGGATACACATTGCTGGGGCTGTAGTGTAGGATGTGCTCAGTGATGCTGGGGATACACATTGCTGGGGCTGTAGTGCAGGATGTGCTCAGTGATGCTGGGGATACACATTGCTGGGGCTGTAGTGCAGGATGTGCTCAGTGATGCTGGGGATACACATTGCTGGGGCTGTAGTGTAGGATGTGCTCAGTGATGCTGGGGATACACATTGCTGGGGCTGTAGTGTAGGATGTGCTCAGTGATGCTGGGGATACACATTGCTGGGGCTGTAGTGTAGGATGTGGTGAGTGATGCTGGGGATACACATTGCTGGGGCTGTAGTGTAGGATGTGGTGAGTGATGCTGGAGATACACATTGCTGGGGCTGTAGTGTAGGATGTGCTCAGTGATGCTGGAGATACACATTGCTGGGGCTGTAGTGCAGGATATGGTGAGTGATGCTGGAGATACACATTGCTGGGGCTGTAGTGTAGGATGTGGTGAGTGATGCTGGGGATACACATTGCTGGGGCTGTAGTGTAGGATGTGGTGAGTGATGCTGGGGATACACATTGCTGGGGCTGTAGTGTAGGATGTGCTCAGTGATGCTGGAGATACACATTGCTGGGGCTGTAGTGTAGGATGTGGTGAGTGATGCTGGAGATACACATTGCTGGGGCTGTAGTGTAGGATGTGGTGAGTGATGCTGGGGATACACATTGCTGGGGCTGTAGTGTAGGATGTGGTGAGTGATGCTGGGGATACACATTGCTGGGGCTGTAGTGTAGGATGTGGTGAGTGATGCTGCGGATACACATTGCTGGGGCTGTAGTGTAGGATATGGTGAGTGATGCTGGGGATACACATTGCTGGGGCTGTAGTGTAGGATATGGTGAGTGATCCTGGGGATACACATTGCTGGGGCTGTGGTGTAGGATGTGGTGAGTGATGCTGGGGATACACATTGCTGGGGCTGTAGTGTAGGATATGGTGAGTGATGCTGGGGATACACATTGCTGGGGCTGTGGTGTAGGATGTGGTGAGTGATGCTGGGGATACACATTGCTGGGGCTGTAGTGTAGGATATGGTGAGTGATGCTGGGGATACACATTGCTGGGGCTGTAGTGTGGTGGTGGATGTGGTGAGTGATGCTGGGGATACACATTGCTGGGGCTGTAGTGTAGGATGTGGTGAGTGATGCTGGGGATACACATTGCTGGGGCTGTAGTGCAGGATGTGCTCAGTGATGCTGGAGATACACATTGCTGGGGCTGTAGTGTAGGATGTGGTGAGTGATGCTGGAGATACACATTGCTGGGGCTGTAGTGTAGGATGTGCTCAGTGATGCTGGAGATACACATTGCTGGGGCTGTAGTGTAGGATGTGGTGAGTGATGCTGGGGCTACACATTGCTGGGGCTGTAGTGTAGGATGTGGTGAGTGATGCTGGAGATACACATTGCTGGGGCTGTAGTGTAGGATGTGGTGAGTGATGCTGGGGATACACATTGCTGGGGCTGTAGTGTAGGATGTGGTGAGTGATGCTGGGGATACACATTGCTGGGGCTGTAGTGTAGGATGTGGTGAGTGATGCTGGGGATACACATTGCTGGGGCTGTAGTGTAGGATATGGTGAGTGATGCTGGGGATACACATTGCAGGGGCTGTAGTGCAGGATGTGCTCAGTGATGCTTGAGATACACATTGCTGGGGCTGTAGTGTAGGATATGGTGAGTGATGCTGGGGATACACATTGCTGGGGCTGTAGTGCAGGATGTGCTCAGTGATGCTGGGGATACACATTGCTGGGGCTGTAGTGTAGGATGTGCTCAGTGATGCTGGGGATACACATTGCTGGGGCTGTAGTGCAGGATGTGCTCAGTGATGCTGGGGATACACATTGCTGGGGCTGTAGTGTAGGATGTGCTCAGTGATGCTGGGGATACACATTGCTGGGGCTGTAGTGTAGGATGTGGTGAGTGATGCTGGGGATACACATTGCTGGGGCTGTAGTGTAGGATGTGGTGAGTGATGCTGGGGATACACATTGCTGGGGCTGTAGTGTAGGATGTGGTGAGTGATGCTGGGGATACACATTGCTGGGGCTGTAGTGTAGGATGTGGTGAGTGATGCTGGGGATACACATTGCTGGGGCTGTAGTGTAGGATGTGCTCAGTGATGCTGGAGATACACATTGCTGGGGCTGTAGTGTAGGATGTGGTGAGTGATGCTGGAGATACACATTGCTGGGGCTGTAGTGTAGGATGTGGTGAGTGATGCTGGAGATACACATTGCTGGGGCTGTAGTGTAGGATGTGCTCAGTGATGCTGGGGATACACATTGCTGGGGCTGTAGTGTAGGATATGGTGAGTGATGCTGGAGATACACATTGCTGGGGCTGTAGTGTAGGATGTGGTGAGTGATGCTGGGGATACACATTGCTGGGGCTGTAGTGTAGGATGTGGTCAGTGATCCTGGAGATACACATTGCTGGGGCTGTAGTGTAGGATGTGGTCAGTGATCCTGGGGATACACATTGCTGGGGCTGTAGTGTAGGATATGGTGAGTGATGCTGGGGATACACATTGCTGGGGCTGTAGTGTAGGATGTGGTGAGTGATGCTGGGGATACACATTGCTGGGGCTGTAGTGTAGCATGTGGTGAGTGATGCTGCGGATACACATTGCTGGGGCTGTAGTGTAGGATGTGGTGAGTGATGCTGCGGATACACATTGCTGGGGCTGTAGTGTAGGATGTGGTGAGTGATGTTGGGGCTACACATTGCTGGGGCTGTAGTGTAGGATGTGGTGAGTGATGCTGGAGATACACATTGCTGGGGCTGTAGTGTAGGATGTGGTGAGTGATGCTGGGGATACACATTGCTGGGGCTGTAGTGTAGAATGTGGTGAGTGATGCTGCGGATACACATTGCTGGGGCTGTAGTGTAGGATATGGTGAGTGATGCTGGGGATACACATTGCTGGGGCTGTAGTGTAGGATGTGGTGAGTGATGCTGGGGATACACATTGCTGGGGCTGTAGTGTAGGATGTGGTGAGTGATGTTGGGGATACACATTGCTGGGGCTGTAGTGTAGGATGTGGTGAGTGATGCTGCGGATACACATTGCTGGGGCTGTAGTGTAGGATGTGGTGAGTGATGCTGGGGATACACATTGCTGGGGCTGTAGTGTAGGATGTGGTGAGTGATGCTGGAGATTCACATTGCTGGGGCTGTAGTGTAGGATGTGGTGAGTGATGCTGGTGATACACATTGCTGGGGCTGTAGTGTAGGATGTGGTGAGTGATGCTGGGGATACACATTGCTGGGGCTGTAGTGTAGGATGTGGTGAGTGATGCTGGGGATACACATTGCTGGGGCTGTAGTGTAGGATGTGGTGAGTGATGCTGAGGATACACATTGCTGGGGCTGTAGTGTAGGATGTGGTGAGTGATGCTGGGGATACACATTGCTGGGGCTGTAGTGTAGGATATGGTGAGTGATGCTGGGGATACACATTGCTGGGGCTGTAGTGTAGGATGTGGTGAGTGATGCTGGGGATACACATTGCTGGGGCTGTAGTGTAGGATGTGGTGAGTGATGCTGGGGATACACATTGCTGGGGCTGTAGTGTAGGATGTGGTGAGTGATGCTGGGGATACACATTGCTGGGGCTGTAGTGTAGGATGTGGTGAGTGATGCTGCGGATACACATTGCTGGGGCTGTAGTGTAGGATGTGGTGAGTGATGCTGCGGATACACATTGCTGGGGCTGTAGTGTAGGATGTGGTGAGTGATGCTGGAGATACACATTGCTGGGGCTGTAGTGTAGGATGTGGTGAGTGATGCTGGGGATACACATTGCTGGGGCTGTAGTGCAGGATGTGCTCAGTGATGCTGGGGATACACATTGCTGGGGCTGTAGTGTAGGATGTGGTGAGTGATGCTGGAGATACACATTGCTGGGGCTGTAGTGTAGGATGTGGTGAGTGATGCTGGGGATACACATTGCTGGGGCTGTAGTGTAGGATGTGCTCAGTGATGCTGGGGATACACATTGCTCGGGGGTGTAGTGCAGGATGTGCTCAGTGATGCTGGGGCTACACATTGCTGGGGCTGTAGTGTAGGATGTGGTGAGTGATGCTGGGGATACACATTGCTGGGGCTGTAGTGCAGGATGTGGTGAGTGATGCTGGGGATACACATTGCTGGGGCTGTAGTGTAGGATGTGGTGAGTGATGCTGGGGATACACATTGCTGGGGCTGTAGTGTAGGATATGGTGAGTGATGCTGGGGATACACATTGCTGGGGCTGTAGTGTAGGATGTGGTGAGTGATGCTGGGGATACACATTGCTGGGGCTGTAGTGTAGGATGTGGTGAGTGATGCTGGAGATACACATTGCTGGGGCTGTAGTGTAGGATGTGGTGAGTGATGCTGGGGATACACATTGCTGGGGCTGTAGTGTAGGATGTGGTGAGTGATGCTGGGGATACACATTGCTGGGGCTGTAGTGTAGGATGTGGTGAGTGATGCTGGGGATACACATTGCTGGGGCTGTAGTGTAGGATGGGGTGAGTGATGCTGGGGACACACATTGCTGGGGCTGTAGTGCAGGATGTGCTCAGTGATGCTGGGGCTACACATTGCTGGGGCTGTAGTGTAGGATATGGTGAGTGATGCTGGGGATACACATTGCTGGGGCTGTAGTGTAGGATGTGCTCAGTGATGCTGGGGATACACATTGCTGGGGCTGTAGTGTAGGATGTGGTGAGTGATGCTGGGGATACACATTGCTGGGGCTGTAGTGTAGGATGTGGTGAGTGATGCTGGGGATACACATTGCTGGGGCTGTAGTGTAGGATATGGTGAGTGATGCTGGGGATACATATTGCTGGGGCTGTAGTGTAGGATGTGGTGAGTGATGCTGGGGATACACATTGCTGGGGCTGTAGTGCAGGATGTGGTGAGTGATGCTGGGGATACACATTGCTGGGGCTGTAGTGTAGGATGTGGTGAGTGATGCTGGGGATACACATTGCTGGGGCTGTAGTGTAGGATATGGTGACTGATGCTGGGGATACACATTGCTGGGGCTGTAGTGTAGGATGTGGTGAGTGATGCTGGGGATACACATTGCTGGGGCTGTAGTGTAGGATGTGGTGAGTGATGCTGGAGATACACATTGCTGGGGCTGGAGATACACATTGCTGGGGCTGTAGTGTAGGATGTGGTGAGTGATGCTGGGGATACACATTGCTGGGGCTGTAGTGTAGGATGTGGTGAGTGATGCTGGGGATACACATTGCTGGGGCTGTAGTGTAGGATGTGGTGAGTGATGCTGGGGACACACATTGCTGGGGCTGTAGTGCAGGATGTGCTCAGTGATGCTGGGGCTGCACATTGCTGGGGCTACACATTGCTGGGGCTGTAGTGTAGGATATGGTGAGTGATGCTGGGGATACACATTGCTGGGGCTGTAGTGTAGGATGTGCTCAGTGATGCTGGAGATACACATTGCTGGGGCTGTAGTGTAGGATGTGGTGAGTGATGCTGGGGATACACATTGCTGGGGCTGTAGTGTAGGATATGGTGAGTGATGCTGGGGATACACATTGCTGGGGCTGTAGTGTAGGATATGGTGAGTGATTCTGGGGATACACATTGCTGGGGCTGTAGTGTAGGATGTGGTGAGTGATGCTGAGGATACACATTGCTGGGGCTGTAGTGTAGGATGTGGTGAGTGATGCTGGGGATACACATTGCTGGGGCTGTAGTGTAGGATGTGGTGAGTGATGCTGGAGATACACATTGCTGGGGCTGTAGTGTAGGATGTGCTCAGTGATGCTGGAGATACACATTGCTGGGGCTGTAGTGTAGGATGTGCTCAGTGATGCTGGGGCTACACATTGCTGGGGCTGTAGTGTAGGATGTGGTGAGTGATGCTGGGGATACACATTGCTGGGGCTGTAGTGTAGGATGTGGTGAGTGATCCTGGGGCTACACATTGCTGGGGCTGTAGTGTAGGATGTGGTGAGTGATGCTGGGGATACACATTGCTGGGGCTGTAGTGCAGGATGTGGTGAGTGATGCTGGGGATACACATTGCTGGGGGTGTAGTGTAGGATGTGGTGAGTGATGCTGGGTATACACATTGCTGGGGCTGTAGTGTAGGATGTGGTGAGTGATGCTGGGGATACACATTGCTGGGGCTTTAGTGTAGGATGTGGTGAGTGATGCTGGGGATACACATTGCTGGGGCTGTAGTGTAGGATGTGGTGAGTGATGCTGGAGATACACATTGCTGGGGCTGTAGTGTTGGATGTGGTGAGTGATGCTGGGGATACACATTGCTGGGGCTGTAGTGTAGGATGTGGTGAGTGATGCTGGGGACACACATTGCTGGGGCTGTAGTGCAGGATGTGGTGAGTGATGCTGGGGATACACATTGCTGGGGGTGTAGTGTAGGATGTGGTGAGTGATGCTGGGTATACACATTGCTGGGGCTGTAGTGTAGGATGTGGTGAGTGATGCTGGGGATACACATTGCTGGGGCTGTAGTGTAGGATGTGGTGAGTGATGCTGGGGATACACATTGCTGGGGCTGTAGTGTAGGATGTGGTGAGTGATGCTGCGGATACACATTGCTGGGGCTGTAGTGTAGGATGTGGTGAGTGATGCTGCGGATACACATTGCTGGGGCTGTAGTGTAGGATGTGGTGAGTGATGCTGGGGATACACATTGCTGGGGCTGTAGTGTAGGATGTGGTGAGTGATGCTGGGGATACACATTGCTCGGGGGTGTATTGCAGGATGTGCTCAGTGATGCTGGGGCTACACATTGCTGGGGCTGTAGTGTAGGATGTGGTGAGTGATGCTGGGGATACACATTGCTGGGGCTGTAGTGTAGGATATGGTGAGTGATGCTGGGGATACACATTGCTGGGGCTGTGGTGTAGGATGTGGTGAGTGATGCTGGGGATACACATTGCTGGGGCTGTAGTGTAGGATATGGTGAGTGATGCTGGGGATACACATTGCTGGGGCTGTAGTGTGGTGGTGGATGTGGTGAGTGATGCTGGGGATACACATTGCTGGGGCTGTAGTGTAGGATGTGGTGAGTGATGCTGGGGATACACATTGCTGGGGCTGTAGTGCAGGATGTGCTCAGTGATGCTGGAGATACACATTGCTGGGGCTGTAGTGTAGGATGTGGTGAGTGATGCTGGAGATACACATTGCTGGGGCTGTAGTGTAGGATGTGCTCAGTGATGCTGGAGATACACATTGCTGGGGCTGTAGTGTAGGATGTGGTGAGTGATCCTGGGGATACACATTGCTGGGGCTGTAGTGTAGGATGTGGTGAGTGATGCTGGGGATACACATTGCTGGGGCTGTAGTGTAGGATGTGCTCAGTGATGCTGGAGATACACATTGCTGGGGCTGTAGTGTAGGATGTGGTGAGTTATGCTGGAGATACACATTGCTGGGGCTGTAGTGTAGGATGTGGTGAGTGATCCTGGGGCTACACATTGCTGGGGCTGTAGTGTAGGATGTGGTGAGTGATCCTGGGGCTACACATTGCTGGGGCTGTAGTGTAGGATGTGGTGAGTGATGCTGGAGATACACATTGCTGGGGCTGTAGTGTAGGATGTGGTGAGTGATGCTGGGGATACACATTGCTGGGGCTGTAGTGTAGGATGTGGTGAGTGATGCTGGGGATACACATTGCTGGGGCTGTAGTGTAGGATGTGGTGAGTGATGCTGGGGATACACATTGCTGGGGCTGTAGTGTAGGATGTGGTGAGTGATGCTGGGGATACACATTGCTGGGGCTGTAGTGTAGGATGTGGTGAGTGATGCTGGGGATACACATTGCTGGGGCTGTAGTGTAGGATATGGTGAGTGATGCTGGGGATACACATTGCTGGGGCTGTAGTGCAGGATGTGCTCAGTGATGCTTGAGATACACATTGCTGGGGCTGTAGTGTAGGATGTGGTGAGTGATGCTGGGGATACACATTGCTGGGGCTGTAGTGTAGGATATGGTGAGTGATGCTGGGGATACACATTGCTGGGGCTGTAGTGCAGGATGTGCTCAGTGATGCTTGAGATACACATTGCTGGGGCTGTAGTGTAGGATGTGGTGAGTGATGCTGGGGATACACACTGCTCGGGGCTGTAGTGCAGGATGTGCTCAGTGATGCTGGGGATACACATTGCTGGGGCTGTAGTGTAGGATGTGCTCAGTGATGCTGGGGATACACATTGCTGGGGCTGTAGTGCAGGATGTGCTCAGTGATGCTGGGGATACACATTGCTGGGGCTGTAGTGCAGGATGTGCTCAGTGATGCTGGGGATACACATTGCTGGGGCTGTAGTGTAGGATGTGCTCAGTGATGCTGGGGATACACATTGCTGGGGCTGTAGTGTAGGATGTGCTCAGTGATGCTGGGGATACACATTGCTGGGGCTGTAGTGTAGGATGTGGTGAGTGATGCTGGGGATACACATTGCTGGGGCTGTAGTGTAGGATGTGGTGAGTGATGCTGGAGATACACATTGCTGGGGCTGTAGTGTAGGATGTGCTCAGTGATGCTGGAGATACACATTGCTGGGGCTGTAGTGCAGGATATGGTGAGTGATGCTGGAGATGCACATTGCTGGGGCTGTAGTGTAGGATGTGGTGAGTGATGCTGGGGATACACATTGCTGGGGCTGTAGTGTAGGATGTGGTGAGTGATGCTGGGGATACACATTGCTGGGGCTGTAGTGTAGGATGTGCTCAGTGATGCTGGAGATACACATTGCTGGGGCTGTAGTGTAGGATGTGGTGAGTGATGCTGGAGATACACATTGCTGGGGCTGTAGTGTAGGATGTGGTGAGTGATGCTGGGGATACACATTGCTGGGGCTGTAGTGTAGGATGTGGTGAGTGATGCTGGGGATACACATTGCTGGGGCTGTAGTGTAGGATGTGGTGAGTGATGCTGCGGATACACATTGCTGGGGCTGTAGTGTAGGATATGGTGAGTGATGCTGGGGATACACATTGCTGGGGCTGTAGTGTAGGATATGGTGAGTGATCCTGGGGATACACATTGCTGGGGCTGTGGTGTAGGATGTGGTGAGTGATGCTGGGGATACACATTGCTGGGGCTGTAGTGTAGGATATGGTGAGTGATGCTGGGGATACACATTGCTGGGGCTGTGGTGTAGGATGTGGTGAGTGATGCTGGGGATACACATTGCTGGGGCTGTAGTGTAGGATATGGTGAGTGATGCTGGGGATACACATTGCTGGGGCTGTAGTGTGGTGGTGGATGTGGTGAGTGATGCTGGGGATACACATTGCTGGGGCTGTAGTGTAGGATGTGGTGAGTGATGCTGGGGATACACATTGCTGGGGCTGTAGTGCAGGATGTGCTCAGTGATGCTGGAGATACACATTGCTGGGGCTGTAGTGTAGGATGTGGTGAGTGATGCTGGAGATACACATTGCTGGGGCTGTAGTGTAGGATGTGCTCAGTGATGCTGGAGATACACATTGCTGGGGCTGTAGTGTAGGATGTGGTGAGTGATCCTGGGGATACACATTGCTGGGGCTGTAGTGTAGGATGTGGTGAGTGATGCTGGGGATACACATTGCTGGGGCTGTAGTGTAGGATGTGCTCAGTGATGCTGGAGATACACATTGCTGGGGCTGTAGTGTAGGATGTGGTGAGTGATGCTGGAGATACACATTGCTGGGGCTGTAGTGTAGGATGTGGTGAGTGATCCTGGGGCTACACATTGCTGGGGCTGTAGTGTAGGATGTGGTGAGTGATGCTGGAGATACACATTGCTGGGGCTGTAGTGTAGGATGTGGTGAGTGATGCTGGGGATACACATTGCTGGGGCTGTAGTGTAGGATGTGGTGAGTGATGCTGGGGATACACATTGCTGGGGCTGTAGTGTAGGATGTGGTGAGTGATGCTGGGGATACACATTGCTGGGGCTGTAGTGTAGGATATGGTGAGTGATGCTGGGGATACACATTGCAGGGGCTGTAGTGCAGGATGTGCTCAGTGATGCTTGAGATACACATTGCTGGGGCTGTAGTGTAGGATATGGTGAGTGATGCTGGGGATACACATTGCTGGGGCTGTAGTGCAGGATGTGCTCAGTGATGCTGGGGATACACATTGCTGGGGCTGTAGTGTAGGATGTGCTCAGTGATGCTGGGGATACACATTGCTGGGGCTGTAGTGCAGGATGTGCTCAGTGATGCTGGGGATACACATTGCTGGGGCTGTAGTGTAGGATGTGCTCAGTGATGCTGGGGATACACATTGCTGGGGCTGTAGTGTAGGATGTGGTGAGTGATGCTGGGGATACACATTGCTGGGGCTGTAGTGTAGGATGTGGTGAGTGATGCTGGGGATACACATTGCTGGGGCTGTAGTGTAGGATGTGGTGAGTGATGCTGGGGATACACATTGCTGGGGCTGTAGTGTAGGATGTGCTCAGTGATGCTGGAGATACACATTGCTGGGGCTGTAGTGTAGGATGTGGTGAGTGATGCTGGAGATACACATTGCTGGGGCTGTAGTGTAGGATGTGGTGAGTGATGCTGGAGATACACATTGCTGGGGCTGTAGTGTAGGATGTGCTCAGTGATGCTGGGGATACACATTGCTGGGGCTGTAGTGTAGGATATGGTGAGTGATGCTGGAGATACACATTGCTGGGGCTGTAGTGTAGGATGTGGTGAGTGATGCTGGGGATACACATTGCTGGGGCTGTAGTGCAGGATGTGGTGAGTGATGCTGGGGATACACATTGCTGGGGCTGTAGTGTAGGATGTGGTGAGTGATGCTGGGGATACACATTGCTGGGGCTGTAGTGTAGGATGTGGTGAGTGATGCTGGGGATACACACTGCTCGGGGCTGTAGTGCAGGATGTGCTCAGTGATGCTGGGGATACACATTGCTGGGGCTGTAGTGTAGGATGTGCTCAGTGATGCTGGGGATACACATTGCTGGGGCTGTAGTGCAGGATGTGCTCAGTGATGCTGGGGATACACATTGCTGGGGCTGTAGTGCAGGATGTGCTCAGTGATGCTGGGGATACACATTGCTGGGGCTGTAGTGTAGGATGTGCTCAGTGATGCTGGGGATACACGTTGCTGGGGCTGTAGTGCAGGATGTGCTCAGTGATGCTGGGGATACGCATTGCTGGGGCTGTAGTGTAGGATGTGGTGAGTGATGCTGGAGATACACACTGCTCGGGGCTGTAGTGTAGGATGTGGTGAGTGATGCTGGGGATACACATTGCTGGGCTGTAGTGTAGGATGTGCTCAGTGATGCTGGGGATAGGCATTGCTGGGGCTGTAGTGTAGGATGTGGTGAGTGATGCTGGAGATACACACTGCTCGGGGCTGTAGTGTAGGATGTGGTGAGTGATGCTGGGGATACACATTGCTGGGGCTGTAGTGTAGGATGTGGTGAGTGATGCTGGGGATACACATTGCTGGGCTGTAGTGTAGGATGTGGTGAGTGATGCTGGGGATACACATTGCTGGGGCTGTAGTGTAGGATGTGGTGAGTGATGCTGGAGATACACATTGCTGGGGCTGTAGTGTAGGATATGGTGAGTGATGCTGGGGATACACATTGCTGGGGCTGTAGTGTAGGATATGGTGAGTGATGCTGGGGATACACATTGCTGGGGCTGTAGTGCAGGATGTGCTCAGTGATGCTGGAGATACACATTGCTGGGGCAGTAGTGTAGGATGTGCTCAGTGATGCTGGAGATACACATTGCTGGGGCTGTAGTGTAGGATGTGCTCAGTGATGCTGGAGATACACATTGCTGGGGCTGTAGTGTAGGATGTGGTGAGTGATCCTGGGGATACACATTGCTGGGGCTGTAGTGTAGGATGTGGTGAGTGATGCTGGAGACACACATTGCTGGGGCTGTAGTGTAGGATGTGGTGAGTGATGCTGGGGATACACATTGCTGGGGCTGTAGTGTAGGATGTGGTGAGTGATGCTGGAGATACACACTGCTCGGGGCTGTAGTGTAGGATATGGTGAGTGATACTGGAGATACACATTGCTGGGGCTGTAGTGTAGGATGTGGTGAGTGATGCTGGGGATACACATTGCTGGGGCTGTAGTGTAGGATGTGGTGAGTGATGCTGGGGATACACATTGCTGGGGCTGTAGTGTAGGATGTGGTGAGTGATGCTGGGGATACACATTGCTGGGGCTGTAGTGTAGGATGTGGTGAGTGATGCTGGGGATACACATTGCTGGGGCTGTAGTGTAGGATGTGGTGAGTGATTCTGGGGATACACATTGCTGGGGCTGTAGTGTAGGATATGTTGAGTGATGCTGGGGATACACATTGCTGGGGCTGTAGTGTAGGATGTGGTGAGTGATGCTGGGGATACACATTGCTGGGGCTGTAGTGTAGGATGTGGTGAGTGATGCTGGGGATACACATTGCTGGGGCTGTAGTGTAGGATGTGGTGAGTGATGCTGGGGATACACATTGCTGGGGCTGTAGTGTAGGATATGGTGAGTGATGCTGGAGATACACATTGCTGGGGCTGTAGTGTAGGATGTGGTGAGTGATCCTGTGGATACACATTGCTGGGGCTGTAGTGTAGGATATGGTAAGTGATGCTGGGGATACACATTGCTGTAGTGTAGGATGTGGTGAGTGATGCTGGGGATACACATTGCTGGGGCTGTAGTGTAGGATGTGGTGAGTGATGCTGGGGATACACATTGCTGGGGCTGTAGTGTAGGATATGGTGAGTGATGCTGGGGATACACATTGCTAAGGCTGTAGTGTAGGATGTGGTGAGTGATGCTGGGGATACACATTGCTGGGGCTGTAGTGTAGAATGTGGTGAGTGATGCTGGAGATACACACTGCTCGGGGCTGTAGTGTAGGATGTGGTGAGTGATGCTGGGGATACACATTGCTGGGGCTGTAGTGTAGGATGTGGTGAGTGATCCTGGGGATACACATTGCTGGGGCTGTAGTGTAGGATATGGTGAGTGATCCTGGGGATACACATTGCTGGGGCCGTAGTGTAGGATGTGGTGAGTGATGCTGGGGATACACATTGCTGGGGCTGTAGTGTAGGATATGGTGAGTGATGCTGGGGATACACATTGCTGGGGCTGTAGTGTAGGATGTGTTGAGTGATGCTGGAGATACACATTGCTGGGGCTGTAGTGTAGGATGTGCTCAGTGATGCTGGGGATACACATTGCTGGGGCTGTAGTGTAGGATATGGTGAGTGATGCTGGGGATACACATTGCTGGGGCTGTAGTGTAGGATGTGGTGAGTGATGCTGGGGCTACACATTGCTGGGGCTGTAGTGTAGGATGTGGTGAGTGATGCTGGGGATACACATTGCTGGGGCTGTAGTGTAGGATGTGGTGAGTGATGCTGGGGATACACATTGCTGGGGCTGTAGTGTAGGATGTGGTGAGTGATGCTGGGGATACACATTGCTGGGGCTGTAGTGTAGGATGTGGTGAGTGATGCTGGGGATACACATTGCTGGGGCTGTAGTGTAGGATGTGGTGAGTGATGCTGGGGATACACATTGCTGGGGCTGTAGTGTAGGATATGTTGAGTGATGCTGGGGATACACATTGCTGGGGCTGTAGTGTAGGATGTGGTGAGTGATGCTGGGGATACACATTGCTGGGGCTGTAGTGTAGGATGTGGTGAGTGATGCTGGGGATACACATTGCTGGGGCTGTAGTGTAGGATGTGGTGAGTGATGCTGGGGATACACATTGCTGGGGATGTAGTGTAGGATATGGTGAGTGATGCTGGAGATACACATTGCTGGGGCTGTAGTGTAGGATGTGGTGAGTGATCCTGGGGATACACATTGCTGGGGCTGTAGTGTAGGATATGGTAAGTGATGCTGGGGATACACATTGCTGTAGTGTAGGATGTGGTGAGTGATGCTGGGGATACACATTGCTGGGGCTGTAGTGTAGGATGTGGTGAGTGATGCTGGGGATACACATTGCTGGGGCTGTAGTGTAGGATATGGTGAGTGATGCTGGGGATACACATTGCTGGGGCTGTAGTGTAGGATGTGGTGAGTGATGCTGGGGATACACATTGCTGGGGCTGTAGTGTAGGATGTGGTGAGTGATGCTGGAGATACACACTGCTCGGGGCTGTAGTGTAGGATGTGGTGAGTGATGTTGGGGATACACATTGCTGGGGCTGTAGTGTAGGATGTGGTGAGTAATCCTGGGGATACACATTGCTGGGGCTGTAGTGTAGGATATGGTGAGTGATCCTGGGGATACACATTGCTGGGGCTGTAGTGTAGGATGTGGTGAGTGATGCTGGGGATACACATTGCTGGGGCTGTAGTGTAGGATGTGTTGAGTGATGCTGGAGATACACATTGCTGGGGCTGTAGTGTAGGATGTGCTCAGTGATGCTGGGGATACACATTGCTAGGGCTGTAGTGTAGGATGTGGTGAGTGATCCTGGGGATACACATTGCTGGGGCTGTAGTGTAGGATGTGGTGAGTGATGCTGGGGATACACATTGCTGGGGCTGTAGTGTAGGATGTGGTGAGTGATGCTGGGGATACACATTGCTGGGGCTGTAGTGTAGGATGTGTTGAGTGATGCTGGAGATACACATTGCTGGGGCTGTAGTGTAGGATGTGCTCAGTGATGCTGGGGATACACATTGCTAGGGCTGTAGTGTAGGATATGGTGAGTGATGCTGGGGATACACATTGCTGGGGCTATAGTGTAGGATGTGGTGAGTGATGCTGGGGATACACATTGCTGGGGCTGTAGTGTAGGATATGGTGAGTGATGCTGGGGATACACATTGCTGGGGCTGTAGTGTAGGATGTGGTGAGTGATGCTGGGGATACACATTGCTGGGGCTGTAGTGTAGGATGTGGTGAGTGATGCTGGGGATACACATTGCTGGGGCTGTAGTGTAGGATGTGGTGAGTGATGCTGGGGATACACATTGCTGGGGGTGTAGTGTAAGATGTGGTGAGTGATGCTGGGGATACACATTGCTGGGGCTGTAGTGTAGGATGTGGTGAGTGATGCTGGGGATACACATTGCTGGGGCTGTAGTGTAGGATGTAGTGAGTGATCCTGGGGATACACATTGCTGGGGCTGTAGTGTAGGATATGGTGAGTGATGCTGGGGATACACATTGCTGGGGCTGTAGTGCAGGATGTGCTCAGTGATGCTGGAGATACACATTGCTGGGGCTGTAGTGTAGGATGTGGTGAGTGATGCTGGGGATACACATTGCTGGGGCTGTAGTGTAGGATGTGGTGAGTGATGCTGGAGATACACATTGCTGGGGCTGTAGTGTAGGATATGGTGAGTGATGCTGGGGATACACATTGCTGGGGCTATAGTGTAGGATGTGGTGAGTGATGCTGGGGATACACATTGCTGGGGCTGTAGTGCAGGATGTGCTCAGTGATGCTGGGGCTACACATTGTTGGGGCTGTAGTGTAGGATATGGTGAGTGATGCTGGGGATACACATTGCTGGGGCTGTAGTGTAGGATATGGTGAGTGATGCTGGGGATACACATTGCTGGGGCTGTAGTGTAGGATGTGGTGAGTGATGCTGGGGATACACATTGCTGGGGCTGTAGTGTCGGATGTGGTGAGTGATGCTGGAGATACACATTGCTGGGGCTGTAGTGTAGGATGTGCTCAGTGATGCTGGGGCTACACATTGCTGGGGCTGTAGTGTAGGATATGGTGAGTGATGCTGGGGATACACATTGCTGGGGCTGTAGTGTAGGATATGGTGAGTGATGCTGGGGATACACATTGCTGGGGCTGTAGTGCAGGATGTGCTCAGTGATGCTGGAGATACACATTGCTGGGGCTGTAGTGTAGGATGTGGTGAGTGATGCTGGGGATACACATTGCTGGGGCTGTAGTGTAGGATGTGGTGAGTGATGCTGGGGATACACATTGCTGGGGCTGTAGTGTAGGATATGGTGAGTGATGCTGGGGATACACATTGCTGGGGCTGTAGTGTAGGATGTGGTGAGTGATGCTGGGGATACACATTGCTGGGGCTGTAGTGTAGGATGTGGTGAGTGATGCTGGGGATACACATTGCTGGGGCTGTAGTGCAGGATGTGCTCAGTGATGCTGGGGCTACACATTGTTGGGGCTGTAGTGTAGGATATGGTGAGTGATGCTGGGGATACACATTGCTGGGGCTGTAGTGTAGGATATGGTGAGTGATGCTGGGGATACACATTGCTGGGGCTGTAGTGTAGGATGTGGTGAGTGATGCTGGGGATACACATTGCTGGGGCTGTAGTGCAGGATGTGCTCAGTGATGCTGGAGATACACATTGCTGGGGCTGTAGTGCAGGATGTGGTGAGTGATGCTGGGGATGCACATTGCTGGGGCTGTGGTGAGTGATGCTGGGGATACACATTGCTGGGGCTGTAGTGCAGGATGTGGTGAGTGATGCTGGGGATACACATTGCTGGGGCTGTAGTGTAGGATGTGGTGAGTGATGCTGGGGATACACATTGCTCGGGGCTGTAGTGCAGGATGTGCTCAGTGATGCTGGGGCTACACATTGTTGGGGCTGTAGTGTAGGATATGGTGAGTGATGCTGGGGATACACATTGCTGGGGCTGTAGTGTAGGATATGGTGAGTGATGCTGGGGATACACATTGCTGGGGCTGTAGTGCAGGATGTGCTCAGTGATGCTGGAGATACACATTGCTGGGGCTGTAGTGCAGGATGTGCTCAGTGATGCTGGAGATACAGATTGCTGGGGCTGTAGTGTAGGATGTGGTGAGTGATGCTGGGGATACACATTGCTGGGGCTGTAGTGTAGGATGTGCTCAGTGATGCTGGAGATACACATTGCTGGGGCTGTAGTGCAGGATGTGCTCAGTGATGCTGGAGATACACATTGCTGGGGCTGTAGTGTAGGATGTGGTGAGTGATGCTGGGGATACACATTGCTGGGGCTGTAGTGCAGGATGTGGTGAGTGATGCTGGAGATACACATTGCTGGGGCTGTAGTGTAGGATGTGGTGAGTGATGCTGGAGATACACATTGCTGGGGCTGTAGTGTAGGATGTGCTCAGTGATGCTGGAGATACACATTGCTGGGGCTGTAGTGTAGGATGTGGTGAGTGACCCTGGGGATACACATTGCTGGGGCTGTAGTGTAGGATGTGGTGAGTGATGCTGGGGATACACATTGCTGGGGCTGTAGTGTAGGATGTGGTGAGTGACCCTGGGGATACACATTGCTGGGGCTGTAGTGTAGGATGTGGTGAGTGATGCTGGGGATACACATTGCTGGGGCTGTAGTGTAGGATGTGGTGAGTGATCCTGGGGCTACACATTGCTGGGGCTGTAGTGTAGGATGTGGTGAGTGATGCTGGGGATACACATTGCTGGGGCTGTAGTGTAGGATGTGGTGAGTGATGCTGGGGATACACATTGCTGGGGCTGTAGTGCAGGATGTGGTGAGTGATGTTGAGGATACACATTGCTGGGGCTGTAGTGTAGGACGTGGTGAGTGATCCTGGGGTTACACATTGCTGGGGCTGTAGTGTAGGATGTGGTGAGTGATGCTGGGGATACACATTGCTGGGGCTGTAGTGTAGGATATGGTGAGTGATGCTGGGGATACACATTGCTGGGGCTGTAGTGTAGGATGTGGTGAGTGATGCTGGGGATACATATTGCTGGGGCTGTAGTGTAGGATGTGGTGAGTGATGCTGGGGATACACATTGCTGGGGCTGTAGTGTAGGATATGGTGAGTGATGCTGGGGATACACATTGCTGGGGCTGTAGTGTAGGATATGGTGAGTGATGCTGGGGATACACATTGCTGGGGCTGTAGTGTAGGATGTGGTGAGTGATGCTGGAGATACACACTGCTCGGGGCTGTAGTGTAGGATGTGGTGAGTGATGCTGGGGATACACATTGCTGGGGCTATAGTGTAGGATGTGGTGAGTGATGCTGGAGATACACATTGCGGGGGCTGTAGTGTAGGATGTGGTGAGTGACCCTGGGGCTACACATTGCTGGGGCTGTAGTGTAGGATGTGGTGAGTGATGCTGGGGATACACATTGCTGGGGCTGTAGTGCAGGATGTGGTGAGTGATGCTGGAGATACACATTGCTGGGGCTGTAGTGTAGGATGTGGTGAGTGATGCTGGAGATACACATTGCTGGGGCTGTAGTGTAGGATGTGCTCAGTGATGCTGGAGATACACATTGCTGGGGCTGTAGTGTAGGATGTGGTGAGTGACCCTGGGGATACACATTGCTGGGGCTGTAGTGTAGGATGTGGTGAGTGATGCTGGGGATACACATTGCTGGGGCTGTAGTGTAGGATGTGGTGAGTGATCCTGGGGCTACACATTGCTGGGGCTGTAGTGTAGGATGTGGTGAGTGATGCTGGGGATACACATTGCTGGGGCTGTAGTGTAGGATGTGGTGAGTGATGCTGGGGATACACATTGCTGGGGCTGTAGTGCAGGATGTGGTGAGTGATGTTGAGGATACACATTGCTGGGGCTGTATTGTAGGATGTGGTGAGTGATGCTGGGGATACACATTGCTGGGGCTGTAGTGTAGGATGTGGTGAGTGATGCTGGGGCTACACATTGCTGGGGCTGTAGTGTAGGATGTGGTGAGTGATCCTGGGGTTACACATTGCTGGGGCTGTAGTGTAGGATGTAGTGAGTGATGCTGGGGATACACATTGCTGGGGCTGTAGTGTAGGATATGGTGAGTGATGCTGGGGATACACATTGCTGGGGCTGTAGTGTAGGATGTGGTGAGTGATGCTGGGGATACACATTGCTGGGGCTGTAGTGTAGGATGTGGTGAGTGATGCTGGGGATACACATTGCTGGGGCTGTAGTGTAGGATATGGTGAGTGATGCTGGGGATACACATTGCTGGGGCTGTAGTGTAGGATATGGTGAGTGATGCTGGGGATACACATTGCTGGGGCTGTAGTGTAGGATGTGGTGAGTGATGCTGGAGATACACACTGCTCGGGGCTGTAGTGTAGGATGTGGTGAGTGATGCTGGGGATACACATTGCTGGGGCTGTAGTGTAGGATGTGGTGAGTGATGCTGGAGATACACATTGCTGGGGCTGTAGTGTAGGATGTGGTGAGTGACCCTGGGGCTACACATTGCTGGGGCTGTAGTGTAGGATGTGGTGAGTGATGCTGGGGATACACATTGCTGGGGCTGTAGTGCAGGATGTGGTGAGTGATGTTGGGGATACACATTGCTGGGGCTGTAGTGTAGGATGTGGTGAGTGATGCTGGGGATACACATTGCTGGGGCTGTAGTGTAGGATGTGGTGAGTGATCCTGGGGCTACACATTGCTGGGGCTGTAGTGTAGGATGTGGTGAGTGATGCTGGGGATACACATTGCTGGGGCTGTAGTGTAGGATGTGGTGAGTGATGCTGGGGATACACATTGCTGGGGCTGTAGTGTAGGATGTGGTGAGTGATGCTGGGGATGCACATTGCTGGGGCTGTAGTGTAGGATGTGGTGAGTGATGCTGGGGATACACATTGCTGGGGCTGTAGTGTAGGATGTGGTGAGTGATGCTGGGGATACACATTGCTGGGGCTGTAGTGTAGGATGTGGTGAGTGATGCTGGAGATACACACTGCTCGGGGCTGTAGTGCAGGATGTACTCAGTGATGCTGGGGATACACATTGCTGGGGCTGTAGTGTAGGATGTGGTGAGTGATGCTGGAGATACACACTGCTCGGGGCTGTAGTGCAGGATGTGCTCAGTGATGCTGGGGATACACATTGCTGGGGCTGTAGTGTAGGATGTGGTGAGTGATGCTGGGGATACACATTGCTGGGGCTGTAGTGTAGGATGTGGTGAGTGATGCTGGGGATACACATTGCTGGGGCTGTAGTGTAGGATATGGTGAGTGATGCTGGGGATACACATTGCTGGGGCTGTAGTGTAGGATGTGGTGAGTGATGCTGGGGATACACATTGCTGGGGCTGTAGTGTAGGATATGGTGAGTGATGCTGGGGATACACATTGCTGGGGCTGTAGTGTAGGATATGGTGAGTGATGCTGGGGATACACATTGCTGGGGCTGTAGTGTAGGATATGGTGAGTGATGCTGGGGATACACATTGCTGGGGCTGTAGTGTAGGATATGGTGAGTGATGCTGGGGATACACATTGCTGGGGCTGTAGTGTAGGATATGGTGAGTGATGCTGGGGATACACATTGCTGGGGCTGTAGTGTAGGATGTGGTGAGTGATGCTGGAGATACACACTGCTCGGGGGTGTAGTGTAGGATGTGGTGAGTGATGCTGGGGATACACATTGCTGGGGCTGTAGTGCAGGATGTGGTGAGTGATGCTGGGGATACACATTGCTGGGGGTGTAGTGCAGGATGTGCTCAGTGATGTTGGGGATACACATTGCTCGGGGTGTAGTGCAGCCCTCAGGGTGGGGTGGAATGGTGACAACAAATGATTTGTCATAGTGGGGCTTCCAGTAACCCAGTTCTAATTGTTCCCCTTAGCTTCCTGCTTTCTCCAGAATTAAGAAGATGCCAAGATGTTTTGTTGAGCGATGCCACAACTATGGGGGAAAGAGACTGAACATTATTCTCCATTCCTTTCCCAATAACCTGGACAAGATCAAAACATGGCTGCGGTGCATTGAGCAAAGCGGTCACGTCATCCGGGACATAGAGGAGCTGGCCGAGAGAATATTCGAAGGGAAAACCAACAACCGATTTCGAGTGTGCTCTGAGCATTTCACCCAGCAATCTTACCAGCCCAGTGGCTTGAGGAAGACTTTGCGGAAAGATGCTGTCCCTACAATTTTCCGAGATGTCCCACCACAGAAATGTCCATGGCAAAAGGTTAAACCAGCACTCAAGAGGTCACACTTGGACTTGTCCGGGAAAGAGAAACACAGGGCATTCACATCAAGACAGTTTGGATGTCATCCGCGACTTATAAACACCTCTGTCCTGGATCAGCGATGTAGCCAGGTAGGTTGTGACCCTTGTGGTCTAAAGTCCTCGAGGGTCCCAGGAAGCTGTTTTCTACAAGCTCCTTCTGCTTCTCATACAACAGGTCACTGTTCTCCGGCCTTAGAGCAGCATTGCTGGAAGCCATTTGGTTTCTTCAGTAAGAGCAATGGCAAAGGAAACTCTCCCAATAATAACTTCTTTCTCTTTAATGCCGCAGTCCACTACTTGAAGAAAACATTTTTAAAAAGGAACCTGTCCAGTCTCCTTACTGAAAGAGCCGCTACCTCCTGGTCGTCCTTCAGTCATAAAGGTGTGCATGGAGCGGCTGCAGTCAGCACTCACCATTCTATAAGCGTCCAGTATAAGCATGCCGAGACCTGTGAGTGCTCAGATGCAGTGCAGAGTGAGTTGTCAATCAAAGTACCGGGTATACTAACAGCTGCTGGTCACTTTATACTGCGCAGTAACTACCTGCTCCATGCACACCTCTGTGACTGAAAGCTGGCCGCTCCCAGAATGGTTGAACTTAACTTTCTCTACTTGTTTAGTAAGGTGGCAATAACAGCATTGTAATAATATTTGCTATATCTTCAGGTTAATAACAAGAAAATCACTGTATACTCTACTCCTGCTCCAGTAATGCCAGGACTTGCACGACACTGTTATGCCATATGACCCCTGCTGCCAATCGGCAACTGCGATTGGCTTCTGCATTCTCAATTCTTCTGGATGATGTCTTTGGACCAACCTCAGACAAGTGGACGCAGTAAGAGTTTAGCAGCTGCTAATGGGCTCATATGACATAATAATTAGTGATGAGCGAGCACAACCATGTTTAGGTGCTCAGTACTCATAGTGAGCAGGTAATGCTCAGATGGGTGTAACTCCTGTACTGAGTACAATGGAAGTCAATGGGGAAACAAAATGTTCCTGAAAAATGCTAGTTTCCCATTGACTTCCATTATACTCTGTAAACGACTCCAGTCCGTCTGAGCATCCAACAGCTGGTTACAAGTACTGAGCACCCGACCATGGCAGTGCTCGCTCGTCACTACCCATGATGATTAAGAGGGCCCTCGTGGTTTGGCTATACTGACACTATCATGCATTGTAATTGATTAAATAAATGCTACATTTTAATCAAGAGCCATCAGAGCTGGACTGTTAAAGGAGTTGATTCACTTTTTTGTTTTCGTCAGGAACACATTGCTCCTGGCTTCTTTTTTTGTGGGGGTCGTGCGCATCTGTAGATTGACATTTCAGGCCACCATCATGGTTGTGCCATTAGTCAGAACTGTGCTGTCTCCCATTCTGCTAGCTTAGGCATTTTCTCTACAGCGAGGGAGTCGTGGAGGGGCATTGAGGCCAGTTTTATCTAAAGCATAGAGCCTGCAATCTGCACATGCTTTTTAACTACACCCATGGACAAAATTGTTGGTACCCTTCCGGTAATGTAAGAAAAGCCCACAATGGTCACTGCAATAACCTGCAACTGATAAAAGTAATTTTCATTTGAAATATAATGAATATGAACTAATGAATATCTGACATTGCTATAGAATTGTGTTTAATCTGAAAAGTGTAAAAAAAAAACAAAAAAAAAAAACCCAAAGTAATGGAAATGACAGAAAGAGGCTCTCATAGACTTGTATTGAAGAGTGACCTTCAGTGCTCCATCAAACACTGTAGCTGTCTGCAGATCACAAACTGGAGAAGACTGACAGGAGTGACTCTTAAAACAGATGAAGATACTGAAGGGTTTGTAAAAGGCCATGTGTCCACGGGAGAAAGTAAATGCAGACTTTTCTGCAGGTATTTCCGCAGGTTCACGCAGCTACTCCCCGGAATCTGCAGCTATCCATTGATGCGGTATTTCTGCGGAATTGTTGCAGTAATCCCGCGGAAACAGTGCGGAATTCCCGCGGATTTCCCGCCCTGTATCTCCATAGTGGAGGGGCGGGAATTCCGTAGATAATTCCGCATGAATAACTGACATGCAATTACGTGCAGCTGTGGGAAATCCGCAGCATTTTCCGCAGCCGCTAAAACCGCAGTATTGATACAGCACTCCCCAAATCCCATAGGATAACATGGAGTGTCTGTACTTGCGCAAACCTGCGGATTTATCTGGAAAATCTAGAAAATCCAGGTTTTTTCCGCAGCAAAATCTGCAGGTACTTTCTCCCATGGGCACATGGCCTAAGAAAGGGTGCAGCAGACTTAGATTTAACCTCTTTTACGACCAATGACAATTGATGGCTGGTCTAATGATGCTGTTAGATGCGGCTATCAATTACTGACAGCGGCATTTAACACGTGCTGATAGGAAATGCATAATTGATGTCGCCCATTGGCACCCCTTTGACGTGATCACGAGTACCGATGGATTGTCATGGCAGCCGGGGGTCAGCTGTCTCTGTCATGACGATCCTCCTATGAAGGCTGGCTGTGAGCCGACATTCATAGGAAATCTTGATTGTTGCGATACAGAGCAGTGCTAATGCACTGCTATATACAGCACAAGCAATCAGACTATCATAGATCTTTTTTTTTTTTTTTTTTTTTTTTTCCTCATCACTTACATATAAAAAGCTAACTATACATGTTTTGTAGCTACAAACTTGTACTGACCTGGGGAATAATACTGCCAGGTCAATTTTACCATATAGTGAACATCGTAAATAAAAAAGCCATTGTGGAATTGCACTTATTTTTTTGCAATTCCACCGCACTTGGAATTTTATTTTTTTTTTTTTTTAAGCATTTTCCAGTACTATGCAGCAGAGTGAGTGGTACAACTCATCCCACAAAAAACAAGCCCTCATATGGCTATATTGACGGAAAAATAAAAAAGTTATGGCTCTTGAAGAAGGAGAGGAAGAAACGAAAAACAGAAAATTGCCTGGTTGTGAAGTGGTCAAGGCACCACTCCAGCAGTGAAATAAGAAAAACAAAAACTGCTATAGTGGTGCTTTCACACTACGTTTTTTTTAACATGCGTCATGAACGTTTTTTTTAACGCAAAAACTGATCCAGTGCAAATGCGTTTTCATTTCAAAGCATTTGCAATGGACTTGCGTCAACATGCGTTCACATGCGTTTGCGTGCGTTATAGTGAGGATCCAGCGACTTGCAGTTTTTTTTAACTTTTTTCAAAAACGCTACTTGTAGCGTTTTTGAGCTGCGTCCAAATACTGTTTTTCACTGGATCCTGACTATACTGCATGCAAACGCATGTGAACGCTGGCATGCTGATAGACAGGATCCTGCTTGCTCTACTGAGCATGCCAGAAACCAGTCTAGCGTGATCAGTCTCTCTCTCTCTGCCCCCCTCTCTCTCCTCTCTCTCTCCCCCGCCTGAGAGCGGCAGACGCTCGTAACCAAGGTAAATATCGGGTAACCAAGCAAAGCGCTTTGCTTAGTTACCCAATGTTTACCTTGGTTACGTGTGCAGGGAGCAGGCAGCCCGGCTCCTAGCAGCTGCGGACGCTCGTAACGAAGGTAAATATCGGGTATCCAAGCAAAGCACTTCTCTTAGTTACCCGATGTTTACCTTGGTTACCAGCGTCCGCAGCTGTCAGACCGGGAGCCGGCATCTATCACATTCAGTTCCCCTCACTCCCGATCACATGACTCAAATGCCCACCCATAAACTTCAAGTGACAGGATCCTGCAAAATAACACATGCGTTTGCATGCATTTTTTTTTGTAAAAACAGGATCCACTTTTACAGAAAAAAACGTTCATGACGCATGTTAAAAAAACGTAGTGTGAAAGCAGCCTTAGGCTGGTTTCACATCAATGTTTTTTTGCCTTGAAGCAAATAAACACAAACTGCATGTGACTGGATCCTGTTGAATTTGAGTTGAACGCATGCAAACGCAAGTGTTATTTACAGGATCCTGTGACTTGCAGTTTGAGTCATGTGGTCGGGAATGAGCTGACTGGGGCTGGGCGGGCATTAAAATCATGATCGGGAGTGAGCTGAATCTGCCATGACAGCATGGATGGAGCTCTGGAAGAGAGAGAGCGTGTGAGTGAGTGAGTGTGCATGTGAGAGTGTGCGAGTGAGTGAGAGTAAGTGTGAGTGTGAGAGTGCATGAGTGAGTGTCACTGACTCATTCACTCACTCTCACCCACTCACCAATCACCGGCGCGGCGCTGTACGGCTGTTACACTCCTCTGGCGGCTTCTCCTGATTTGAAAATGCCGGCCGCCCATTATTCAATCTCGAATTCACTGCTTCCCCCGCCCACCGGCGCCTATGATTGGTTGCAGTCAGACACGCCCCCACGCTGAGTGACAGCTGTCTCACTGCAACCAATCACAGCCGCCGGTGGTTGGGTCTATATCTTGCAGTAAAATAAATAAATAATTGGAAAAAAAACGGCGTGCGGTTCCCCCCAATTTTGATACTAGCCAAGATAAAGCCACACGGCTGAAGGCTGGTATTCTCAGGGTGGGGAGCTCCACGTTATGGGGAGCCCCCCAACCTAAAAATATCAGCCAGCAGCCGCCTGGAATTGCCGCATCCATTAGATGCGACAGTCCCAGGACTCCACCCGGCTCATCCCAAATTGCCCTGGTGTGGTGGCAATCGGGGTAATAAGGGGTTAATCATGGCAGGCGTCTATGAGACACCCTCAATGATTAACCTGTAAGTGAAAGTAAATAAACACATACACCCAAAAAAATCCTTTATTTGGAATAAAAGACAAAAAAACACCCTCTTTCACCATTTTATTAAAACCCCCAAATACCCCTCCAGGTCCGACGTAATTCACAGAAGTCCCACGACGCTATCAGCTCTGCTACATGAAGCCGACAGGATTAGAACAAATTTCCAGAGAACCATACTCAAAATACACCCGTTGTTCCTGTATGTCCAGGAACCATACGAGTAGCACCAACTCCTAGTCATATCAAGGAAAGGAGGACATGCGAGGTATGAAAGTGCAAAAATACATGATTTATTAGAAAATGTGGTGACACAAAACTTGTAAAAGTTAGTGTGAATAATTAAAAAAGACACCAGACCAATCAGGATGTTACATGTGTATAGAATATTAGTTCCAAATTGCAAAAAAGGCACTCATTTCAATGTGTATACAATCAATAAGTCTCTACTATGAAGCATCTCTATCATATATTCAAGAGCAATAATGGCATTCATGCACAGTAAGGCATATATAAATTCAATGCAACAAAAGGAGGCAGTGATTGGTATAAACACGTAATGGATATGTAGGCCTATCGGCTCTAATATAGGGTATATCCCCGGATAATAGTATGTGAAGCTATAAAGCCACTAGTCGTGGCAAGTCCAGGAGTTTTTTAGAGCTGTAACATAAAAGTCCCATCAAGGCACAAGTCATACCTTTAAATGCCTGCACAAGGATCGATTGGCATGTGCCAAAATACAGGATTGGTCCGGAGAGAGGGCCCTAAGGCTGCCCGACGTACGTTTCGATGAAGGGGTTAAATCTTCTTCAGGGGATGGGATGCCGTAACGTACGTACCACAAAAGCCGGTGTTTAAATAATGGCGTTAATCTCCGAACCCGGAAGTCACATAGTGGCGCGTGCGCAGGTCCATCCGGAAAGTCTCGCACAAAGTCTCGCCGTCACGCTATCCCGCGCATGCGCGGGAGCGGGGGACGCGTCACCATAGCTCCCGCGCATGCGCGAAGCACCAGACGGCGAAAACCAATGCGGAGAGAGAGCAGAGGACCCGGGCATGCGCACATGAAGACCGGGGACGGTTACAATACTATAGGTACAGGTATATTACAAAGATATAAATGCCAAACAAAATTATTTTCCTCAAAAGGTCCAGGTAACATCAAATAGTGAATGTGCCTATGAGAGAAAAAAAAACAGATAAGACCAGCATTAAGAACGGGACCAGGGAAATATTTAAAAGATTAAAAATCACAAGACAAAAACAAGGTAGGAGTGAGGCAAGAGGTGGTCACCCGGAGGAGGTCAAGATTAAAGAAAGTTAAAAATGAATGAAATTATTGGATCACAAAAATGGGGCATAACTAATAGACTCATTAAGTCCCATAGGGACCATAGTATTCAATGTAAGAATCCATTTCGTTTCACATTGTGCCAAGCGCTTTTTAAGGTCACCACCCCTGATCCCCCCCCCCTTCAATCATATCAATACCCCTGATTTTAAGTTTAGAGGGGTCACAGGAGTTGTGAATCTTAAAATGCCTTGCCAAGGTCTTCAAAAGTGTGGTATCAGTTATTTCTTTGGCTGCAGCAATGTCCCTCACATGTTCCCTGACTCTTATGCGAAGCTCACTTGAGGTGAGCCCCACATATGTCAGGGGGCAAGTACAAGTAGCAAAATACACCACGTGTGTGCTACCACACGTGATGTATTGCTTAATGTTGTAGTTTTTCTTGCCATCAGAGGAACAAAATTGTGTACTGCGGAGGACATTGCTGCTGGCCAAGCAATGTCCACAGGGAAAACATCCCTGTAAAGGACCACGTGAGCCAAAGAAATTAACCTTAGGAGGAACGAAATGGCTTCTTTCTAAAAGGTCTTTCAAATTTTTGGCTCGCCTCGATGTCATTGATGGGCGATGTGTGAGGTTCTTAGCCAACACTGGGTCGGTCAATAAGACCGACCAGTGTTTCATCATGATGTTCCGCATAGCATCCCATTTCTCATTATAAGTCCCGATGAATCTTACCACTGAGTCAAAGGTTTCCCGTTTTTTGGGAGCATAACCCAACAGTTGTGCTCTTGGGGTTTTCCTAGCCCTATTATACCCGTGTTTGATGTTCCTGTTGCTGTAACCCCTGTCTAAAAATCGGGCCCTGAGATCGGATGATTGAATTTAAAATTTACTGTCGGAAGAGCATATCCGCCTCATTCTTAGGAATTGGCCGGTGGGGATGGCGTGGATGGTAGAAGGGTGATGGGCAGAGGAGGCGTGCAGTAACGCATTGACGGACGTATTCTTACGAAAAACGTCCGTTTGGATTGACCCCCTGTCACCAACTGTGATGTTGATGTCCAGGAAGTCAATCATGCGATTACTGCTTTTGTATGTGAGTTTGATGTTAAATTTGTTCCTATTCAACTGCCCCATAAATCGATCAAGCTGCTCCGCCGGGCCCTGCCACACAAAAATAATATCATCACGATACCAACACTGCACATGGGCCGATGCCCCCACGCCCCGTCACCGAAAACCAGCCTCTCCCAAAATCCAAGGAAGAGACCGGCGTACTAAGGCGCGCAGGCCGCGCCCATGACAGTGCCGCGTCTCTGTAAATAAAAAAAGTCAGCCAAGCCGAAAGGGAAGCCATCCAAAACCTGGAAGAACTACTCCAGGAGCAGGAGGCCCCCCCAACAGGTGTGTTCCCCCACTCTCTTTTACCCAGATCTTCAAAGTTCCCCCCCCTTTTCATTATGTCTCGCAGTAGACATCTTTGTCAGGCTAGTCAGTGAGGATCTTAGGAAAATTGACACCAGACGCAGATGGGATAATTTAACCCATCTGCAGAGAGAGGCCCTCACTGAGCTACAGGGTTATTCTGACATTATCATCAAACCCGCGGATAAGGGGGGGAACATTGTGATCATGTCAGTTGATAAATGTGAGCGTGAGGTGACACGACAATTACGTGATAAGGAGACATACATAAGGCTTCCATCTAATCCCTTAGGGAAATACACCAGTGAGCTTGCTGTAATCCTTGAGAAGGCCCTTGAGATCGGATTGATTGATAAAAAAATGTTTGAGGGCCTGTGCAAGAAATATCCTAAGATACCGACCTTCTACATCCTACCTAAAATACATAAAGATGCTGTCAACCCGCCTGGACGTCCGATCGTGTCCAGCATTGAGGGAATGTGTGACCCCATATGTAAGTTCATCGATCATTATCTTCAACCAATGGTGGAAACACTACCCTCATATGTTCGTGACACGACGGACGTCCTTAGGCGCATTGACGGCATCTTTTTGGATGATGACATGACTATTGTCACTGCGGATGTAGAGGGTCTGTACACCTGTGAGCACGGTCTAAGAGCTGTCCGCTTCTTCTTGGAAGCGTCGGTCGGGGTGACGTAATGGGCGAATTGATCTTAGAGCTGCTCCGCTTCGTCCTGACACACAACTTTTTTGTCTTTAATTACTTTTTTTATTTACAGAGACGCTGCACTGCCATGGGCGCGGCCTGCGCGCCTTCGTACGCCGGCCTCTTCCTTGGATTTTGGGAGAGGCTGGTTTTCGGTCACGGGGGCGTGGGGGCATCGGCCCATGTGCAGTGTTGGTATCGTTATATTGATGATATTATTTTTGTGTGGCAGGGCCCGGCGGAGCAGCTTGATCGATTTATGGGGCAGTTGAATAGGAACAAATTTAACATCAAACTCACATACAAAAGCAGTAATCGCATGATTGACTTCCTGGACATCAAAATCACAGTTGGTGACAGGGGGTCAATCCAAACGGACGTTTTTCGTAAGAATACGTCTGTCAATGCGTTACTGCACGCCTCCTCTGCCCATCACCCTTCTACCATCCACGCCATCCCCACCGGCCAATTCCTAAGAATGAGGCGGATATGCTCTTCCGACAGTAAATTTGAAATTCAATCATCCGATCTCAGGGCCCGATTTTTAGACAGGGGTTACAGCAACAGGAACATCAAACACGGGTATAATAGGGCTAGGAAAACCCCAAGAGCACAACTGTTGGGTTATGCTCCCAAAAAACGGGAAACCTTTGACTCAGTGGTAAGATTCATCGGGACTTATAATGAGAAATGGGATGCTATGCGGAACATCATGATGAAACACTGGTCGGTCTTATTGACCGACCCAGTGTTGGCTAAGAACCTCACACATCGCCCATCAATGACATCGAGGCGAGCCAAAAATTTGAAAGACCTTTTAGTAAGAAGCCATTTCGTTCCTCCTAAGGTTAATTTCTTTGGCTCACGTGGTCCTTTACAGGGATGATTTCCCTGTGGACATTGCTTGGCCTGCAGCAATGTCCTCCGCAGTACACAATTTTGTTCCTCCGATGGCAAGAAAACTACAACATTAAGCAATACATCACGTGTGGTAGCACACACGTGGTGTATTTCTTTGTCGCTCCATTGGGAGACCCAGACAATTGGGTGTATAGCTTCTGCCTCCGGAGGCCACACAAAGTATTACACTTTAAAAAGTGTAACCCCTCCCCTCTACCTATACACCCTCCCGTGGATCACGGGCTCCTCAGTTTTATGCTTTGTGTGGAAGGAGGCACACATCCACTCATAGAAGAAAAAAAAAAAAAAAAAAGATTTATCATACATAGTATGACAGAAGAAAAGAGGTCCCCTATGGGGTCCCCGGCATGCTCCCTTCTCACCCCACTATGTCGGCGGTGTTGTTAAGGTTGAGGTACCCATTGCGGGTACAAAGGCTGGAGCCACATGCCGTCTCCTTCACCATCCCTTATGCGGCTCTGGGAGAAGTGGGAGCCTCACCGGTCATTCACCTGCTGAGACCGTGCTCCATCCGCAGCCCCTGGTGGAACCTGCTGGACCGGAGCGTTTTCATCCCCAGGGACCGGGCCCTGCACCTTCAAGGTACTCTGTGTCCCCATGGGGGGACGGTACGGGGAGAGAGGTCGCCTCTCTCCCCAGTAGCGCCGTCCGTTGTTTTTTCATCGGACTTCTGCGCCGGCCGTGCCTGCTTGTCGGGCATGGCCTTAAATTTAGTCCCCGGCTTCATCGCGGCCTAGTCGCGAAAAATCCCGCCCCCGAGCCTGCTTGTCAGGGGGAAGGGCGGTATTACCGACAGAGGGCTGGAGCATCTTTGCATGCCCCCCCCTCCCCTCTCATGGACCACTATGGGGCCTCCAGATTCCCGCCTTTTGCCGGCGCCGCCCATGGCTCCACTCCCCCCTTGAGAGCTCCGGCAGCCATGTTTGGCATTCTGCCGGTGTATGCTGCAGCTGCACATCTCTACAGCTCTGGGGGACCCACGACAGGGAATCTGGAGGACACCAGCGGTTGGTAAGCCACACCGGTCACCCGGTGCTGGTTCCCCTAGGGTGCCGTGATATATATATATATATATATATATATATATATATATATATATATATATATATATATATATATATATATATATATATATATATATATCTCTATCTATCTACATATATATATTATATATATTCGGAACGGCTGTTTAACCCTTTCCCATATACCCTCAGTGGTCGCTCTCCTAAGGGACACTTATTGCTTGCAGCATGTCGTCCACAAGGAGCAAAGCCCTTAAGACACAGGTTTTTTTCGCAGCCTGTACCTCTTGTGGGGCTATGTTGCCTGCGGGATCCACCTACCCTCACTGTGATCAATGCTCGACTCCTGCCACGCTTGCTCAGCCGGAGCCCGGGGCACTTGTGGGCCCCTCGGCTCATGTAGATCCCCCTGCTCCCCCTGAGCAGGCTGCAGGGACAGAGTCACCGGCGTTGGCCTCTTTCGCTGAGAAACTCTCTGTCACTTTCTCAATCCATTGCACAGTCTATGGACAAATGGTCATCTAAGCTCCTTGAGGCTTTGCAGTCCAGACCGGGCTCTTCACAGGCCCCGGCCCCTGTTAGTTTGTCTCCTCCAGGGCCTTCTCGGTCCGCGCCGCAGCGCGCTCCCAGGATAGCCTCTAGGTCCCAGGCGGAGGACTCCTGCCCGGATCGCAGTCCCAGACCGGCTAAGCGGCCTCGCTGGGACTCTTCCCCGGCCTCCTCACGCTGCTCTGGATCTCAGCTGGAGGACTCTCAGGATGACGAGGCGGACGTGGGAGCTCAGGGCTCTGACCCTGACTTCGCCCTCAACCTTGATACCCCTGAGGGGGACGCCTTAGTAAATGATCTTATTTCGTCCATCAACCAGGTGTTGGATCTCTCTCCCCCGCCTCCACCGGTAGAGGAGTCGGCTTCTCAGCAGGAGAAACACCAATTTCGATTCCCCAAACGTACGCGCAATACGTTCTTTGATCACTCTAACTTCAGTGACGCTGTCCAGAAGCCCAGAGCGGTCCCGGACAAGCGTTTTGCTAAAAGGCACTCTGACACACGTTATCCCTTTTTCACCTGAGGTCGTTAAGGGCTGGGCGCACTCACCCAAGGTGGATCCACCAGTCTCTAGATTGGCTGCTAGGTCCGTTGTGTCTGTTGCCGATGGCTCATCCCTGAAGGATGCCACTGACAGACAGAGCTCTTGGTGAAGTCTATTTATGAGGCCACGGGCGCGTCTTTTGCCCCGGCCTTTGCGGCTGTGTGGGCTCTCCAAGCAATCTCGGCATGTCTGACTGAGATTAATGCTGTCACGCGGAATTCTGCTCCGCATGTGTCTTCCTTGACCTCTCAGGCATCAGCATTTTCGTCCTACGCCATGAACGCCGTCCTGGACTCTGCTAGCCGTACGGCTGTAGCATCCGCTAACTCCGTGGCAGTCCGCAGGGCCATGTGGCTGCGCGAATGGAAAGCAGACTCTGCTTCCAAAAGGTTCTTAACTGGTTTGCCTTTTTCTGGCGAACGTTTGTTTGGCGAACGGTTGGATGAGATTATTAAGGAATCCTCGGGAAAGGACTCCTCCTTACCCCAGTCCAAACCTAAGAGACCTCAGCAGAGAAAAATCCAATCGAGGTTTCGGTCCATTGGTCCCTCCGCCAAGCCCCAATCCTCTTCGTCCAACCGGCCGGAGAAAGGCCAGAGGAACGCCTATGGGTGGCGGTCCAAGTCACGCCCCCAAAAGGCCGCAGGAGGCACTGCCTCCAAGACGGCCTCCTCATTACTCTCGGCCTCATCTAGCCACATCCTCGGTCGGTGGCAGGCTCTCCCGCTTTGGCGACGCCTGGTGGCCACACATTCAAGACCGATGGGTGAGAGACATTCTGTCTCATGGTTACAGGATAGAGTTCAGCTCTCGACCTACGGCTCGTTTTTTCAGAACCTCCCCACCCCCCGCACAGGCAGACGCACTGTTTCAGGCGGAGGACGCTCTAAAGATGGAAGGAGTTGTGATTCCCGTTCCCCTTCAGGAACGTGGTCGCGGATTTTACTCCAACTTGTTCGTGGTGCCAAAAAAGGACGGGTCTTTCCGTCCCGTTCTGGACCTCAAGCTGCTCAACAGACATGTGAGAACCAGACGGTTTCGGATGGAATCTCTCCGCTCGGTCATCGCCTCGTTGTCACAAGGAGACTTCCTAGCATCGATCGACATCAAGGATGCTTATCTCCATGTGCCGATCGCACCCGAACACCGTTTCCTGCGTTTCGCCATCGGGGACGAACACCTCCAGTTCGTCGCATTGCCCTTCGGCCTGGCAACAGCCCCACGGGTCTTCACCAAAGTCATGGCATCCGTCGTGGCAGTCCTGCACTCTCAGGGCCACTCGGTAATCCCATACTTGGACGATCTCCTAATCAGGGCCCCTTCTCGGGTGGCGTGTCAACGAAGTCTTACCGTCACGCTGGCGACTCTCCAGCAGTTCGGGTGGATCATCAATTTCCCGAAATCCAAGTTGACGCCGACCCAATCACTGACTTACCTCGGGATGGAGTTTCATACCCTTCCAGCGTTAGTCAAGCTACCGCGGGACAAGCCGCTTTCTCTGCAGGCGGGGGTGCAGTCACTTCTTCGGAGTCAGTCACACCCCTTAAGGCGCCTCATGCACTTCCTGGGGAAGATGGTTGCAGGTATGGAGGCAGTGCCGTTCGCGCAGTTCCATCTACGGCCACTCCAATGGGACATTCTTCGCAAATGGGACAAGAGTTCGGCTTCCCTCGACAAGAACATCTCTCTTTCACTTGCAACCAAAACATCACTTCAGTGGTGGCTCCTACCCACATCTCTGTCTCGGGGAAAATCCTTCCTCCCCCCAACCTGGGCCGTGGTCACCACGGACGCGAGCCTGTCAGGTTGGGGAGCGGTTTTTCTCCACCACAGGGCTCAAGGAACCTGGACTCCAATAGAATCGTCCCTTCAGATCAATATTCTGGAGATAAGGGCAGTATATCTAGCCCTATTGGCTTTCCATCGGTGGCTGGAGGGCAGGCAGATCCGAATCCAGTCGGACAACGCCACTGCCGTCGCCTACATCAACCACCAAGGCGGCACTTGCAGTCGTCAAGCCTTCCAGGAAGTAGAGCGGATTCTGCAGTGGGTGGAAGTCACAGGCTCCACCATCTCCGCAGTTCACATCCCGGGCGTGGAAAACTGGGAAGCAGATTTTCTCAGTCGTCAGGGCATGGACGCGGGGGAATGGTCTCTTCACCCAGACGTGTTTCGAGAGATCTGTCGCCGCTGGGGAACGCCGGACGTAGATCTCATGGCATCGAGACACAACAACAAGGTCCCGGCCTTCATGGCACGGTCTCAGGATCACAGAGCTCTGGCAGCGGACGCTCTGGTCCAGGATTGGTCGCAGTTTCGACTGCCATATGTGTTCCCCCCTCTGGCAATGCTGCCCAGAGTACTACGCAAGATCCGGTCCGACTGCCGTCGCGCCATTTTCGTCGCTCCAGACTGGCCGAGGCGGTCGTGGTATCCGGATCTGTGGCATCTCACGGTGGGTCAACCGTGGGCGCTTCCAGACCGTCCAGACTTGCTGTCACAAGGGACGTTTTTCCATCTGAATTCTGTGGCCCTCAACCTGACTGTGTGGCCATTGAGTCCTGGCTCCTAGCGTCTTCAGGGTTATCTCAGGATGTCATTGCCACCATGAGACAAGCCAGGAAGCCAACGTCCGCCAAAATCTATTACAGGTCTTGGCAACTTTTCTTATCCTGGTGCTCTGATAACGTTTTGTCTCCATGGCCGTTTGCTTTACCCACATTTCTTTCATTCCTACAATCTGGAATGGACAAGGGTTTGTCCCTCAGCTCTCTCAAGGGCCAGGTGTCGGCGCTCTCCGTGTTTTTTCAAAAGCGTCTAGCCAGGCTTCCGCAGGTCCGCACGTTCCTGCAGGGGGTTTGCCACATGGTCCCACCTTACAAACGTCCGTTGGATCCTTGGGATCTTAACAGGGTTCTGACGGCTCTTCAAAAGCCGCCTTTTGAGCCGCTGCGGGATGTTTCTCTTTCCTGTCTTTCTCAGAAGGTGGCCTTCCTGGTGGCAGTCACATCACTTCGGAGAGTGTCTGAGCTTGCAGCGCTGTCTTGCAAAGCCCCCTTCCTGGCTTTTCACCAGGATAAGGTGGTTCTGCGTCCTGTCCCGGAATTTCTTCCTAAGGTGGTATCCCCTTTTCATCTAAATCAGGATATCTCCTTGCCTTCCTTTTGCCCTAATCCAATTCACCAGTGTGAAAAGGATTTGCACTCTTTGGATCTAGTGAGAGCACTCCGGTTCTACGTGTCTCGCACGGCGCCCCTGCGCCGTTCAGACGCGCTCTTTGTCCTTGTCGCTGGCCAGCGTAAGGGCTCTCAGGCCTCCAAGTCAACCTTGGCTCGGTGGATCAAGGAACCGATTCTCGAGGCCTACCGTTCTTCTGGGCTTCCACTCCCTTCAGGGTTGAAAGCCCATTCTACCAGAGCCGTAGGTGCGTCCTGGGCTTTGCGGCACCGGGCGACGGCTCAGCAGGTATGTCAGGCAGCTACGTGCTCTAGTCTGCACACTTTCACGAAGCACTATCAAGTGCATGCCTATGCTTCGGCAGACGCCAGTCTAGGTAGGCGAGTCCTCCAGGCGGCGGTTGCCCACCTGTAAGAGGGGGCCGTTTTTGGCTCTTTTTATTGAGGTATTCTTTTACCCACCCAGGGACTGCTCTTGGACGTCCCAATTGTCTGGGTCTCCCAATGGAGCGACAAAGAAGGGAATTTTGTTTACTTACCGTAAATTCCTTTTCTTCTAGCTCCTATTGGGAGACCCAGCACCCGCCCCTGTGCCCTTCGGGCTGGTTGTTCTTTTGTGTACACATGTTGTTGATGTTGATTTGTTCTTATGGTTCATGGTCTTCAGTTCTCTGAACATCCTTCGGATTGAATTTACCCTAGACCAATTTGTAAGTTTTCTCCTTCCTGCTTTTGCACCAAAACTGAGGAGCCCGTGATCCACGGGAGGGTGTATAGGCAGAGGGGAGGGGTTACACTTTTAAAGTGTAATACTTTGTGTGGCCTCCGGAGGCAGAAGCTATACACCCAATTGTCTGGGTCTCCCAATAGGAGCTAGAAGAAAAGGAATTTACGGTAAGTAAACAAAATTCCCTTTTTTGCTACTTGTACTTGCCCCCTGACATATGTGGGGCTCACCTCACGTGAGCTTCGCATAAGAGTCAGTGAACATGTGAGGGACATTGCTGCAGCCAAAGCAATAACTGATACCACACTTTTGAAGACCTTGCCAAGGCATTTTAAGATTCACCACTCCTGTGACCCCTCTAAACTTAAAATCAGGGGTATTGATATGATTGAAGGGGGGATCCGGTGTGGTGACCTTAAAAAGCGCTTGGCACAATGTGAAACGAAATGGATTCTTACATTGAATACTATGGTCCCTATGGGACTTAATGAGTCTATTAGTTATGCCCCATTTTTGTGATCCAATAATTTCATTCATTTTTAACTTTCTTTAATCTTGACCTCCTCCGGGTGACCACCTCTTGCCTCACTCTAATCCTTGTTTTTGTCTTGTGATTTTTAATCTTTTAAATATTTCCCTGGTCCCGTTCTTAATGCTGGTCTTATCTGTTTTTTTTCTCTCATAGGCACATTCACTATTTGATGTTACCTGGACCTTTTGAGGAAAATAATTTTGTTTGGCATTTATATCTTTGTAATATACCTGTACCTATAGTATTATAACCGTCCCCGGTCTTCATGTGCGCATGCCCGGGTCCTCTGCTCTCTCTCCGCATTGGTTTTCGCCGTCTGGTGCTTCGCGCATGCGCGGGAGCTATGGTGACGCCTCCCGCGCATGCGCGGGATAGCGTGACGGCGAGACTTTCCGGATGGACCTGCGCACGTGCCACTATGTGACTTCCGGGTTCGGAGATTAACGCCATTATTTAAACACCGGCTTTTGTGGTACGTACCTTACGGCATCCCATCCCCTGAAGAAGATTTAACCCCTTCATCGAAACGTACGTCGGGCAGCCTTGGGGCCCTCTCTCCGGACCAATCCTGTATTTTGGCACATGCCAATCGATCCTTGTGCAGGCATTTAAGGGTATGACTTGTGCCTTGATGGAACTTTTATGTTACAGCTCTAAAAAACTCCTGGACTTGCCACGACTAGTGGCTTTATAGCTTCACATACTATTATCCGGGGATATACCCTATATTAGAGCCGATAGGCCTACATATCCATTACGTGTTTATACCAATCACTGCCTCCTTTTGTTGCATTGAATTTATATATGCCTTACTGTGCATGAATGCCATTATTGCTCTTGAATATATGATAGAGATGCTTCATAGTAGAGACTTATTGATTGTATACACATTGAAATGAGTGCCTTTTTTGCAATTTGGAACTAATATTCTATACACATGTAACATCCTGATTGGTCTGGTGTCTTTTTTATTATTCACACTAACTTTTACAAGTTTTGTGTCACCACATTTTCTAATAAATCATGTATTTTTGCACTTTGATAACTCGCATATGAAGCTGACAGGAGCGGCAGTAGAACACCGCCGCTATCTATCAGCTCCACGCAGCAACTGAAGGGAGTCGCGCTGTCAGCGGTGATGTCACTGAGGTAATGCCTGAATGTGCGGTGATGATGGGGGCTGTAGTGCTGGTGTTTGTGCGGTGATGATGCGTGCGGTAGTGCCGGTGTTTGTGCGGTGGTAATGCGTGCGGTGTGAGTGTGGGAGTGAGTGTGAGTGAGAGTGATATTCAGGCCATTTTCTGTACAGCAAACAGGATCCTTCCTGCAGCATACAACCACAACTGTTAAAACCGGATCCGGCGCCCATTGAAATACATTGCAGCTACTGCCGCAATGTACAGGATCCAGTGAGTTGCAGATTTTGGACGGAGGTGAAAAACGCAACAAGTTGCTTTTTTGATAAAAGGTAAAAAACTGCAACTCACCGGATCTTGACACTACCGCACGCAAACGCATGTTGCCACAAGTCCATTGACATTGCATTGAGCAGATAACGGATCCTGTAAGATGCGTTTTGCGTTGTTTTGCCGACCGGCAAAAAAACGCTGATGTGAAACCAGCCTTAAAGTGAACCTGACAGGTCCCCCGTTCCCCCCAGAACCACCAGCAGCTGTGTCCCGGTCTACATTCCCTGTCTAACAGGCCCTTTTTTACATTGCACACAAACAGATTTTTAGAAAAAGTATTGCTAAAGTCCATTTATCATATGCAAATTACCCTTTGACTAGTCGATGGAACATTAGTTTCCCCAGACCCATCGGCCCACTTACAATGTTATCATGCTAAGTGATATATTACTACTGTTTCACAATAAAGACACTTTTAACAATTAGGTAAAGTTAATTATTTATTTTTACAGCTGGACTACCATATCTGAAGCTAATTTGCACATTGGCCATCATGTAATAAAAATCGTTTTGTGTTTTTTTATTTATTTATTTATTTTGAGGATGACCCCTTTTAAAGGCCCAGTCACACACGACTTACCAGCGATCCCGAAAACGATGCGACCTGATAGGGATCGCAGGTAAGTCGCTGGGAGGTCGCAGGTGAGCTGTCACACAGTCAGACCTTACCAGTGATGCAGGAACGATACAGGTCGCAGTAGCGACCTGTATAACGATCTCAGCAGTCACTGTGAGCCTGTCACACATGGTTAAAAACACAACGATGTGTCCTGCCTAGCAGGACATCACCTTTGAAGAAAATGGCCTGGACCATTCTGCAACGACTAGAGATCTCACAGCAGGGGCCTGATCCGGTGTCACACATAACGGGATCGCTACTGCGTCACAGAAACCGTGACTCAGCTGCGATCTCGCCTGCGATCTCGTTATGTGTGACGGTACCTTAAATTTCAAGTGCATTGCTAGTTGTTCGCGGTGGTCATATATTTTCAAATATTTAATCCTATGAGAAAAAATTGTACATAGAAACCCATGTTGATAAAAGTAAAATGTTTTAGTGGAAATGCAAACAGGATAAAAGCATGTTGATGATAAAAAGTGGGAAACCGGCAGCTGGCACCGCAACTCAGAAAGACACAAAGGAGACAACAGTGTATCACAGTATATGAAAAGTATAGGAAAAGTTCCCCTAGAGAACATGGCACTAGGAAGCATACAAGTAGATGACAAGTAAGAACACTCAAGGCCTAGTGCCAGATATGTGCAATAACAGTTTTTATGGTAGTAATAAAAAAAAAAATAAAAAAAAAAGGAATGCAGTAATGTAATGGACAGTATGTAATGGTTAATATGTGAAAGACAGGAAGGGGTCTGATCTCAAAACAGGGGAGTCTAGTCTAGTAACAACATAAAGGATTCATAGAACAGATATCCCTGAAATAGGTGAAAATGGTCAGGTACATTAAGTGCAATTGCACAATGTAATGGACAAAGGTTAAGGATATGTGCGCACGTGTGCGTAATTCATGCAGTTACGCTGAGCTTTGTAGCGCAGCGTAACTGCATGCGTCCTGCGTCCCCTGCACAGTCTATGGAGATTGTGCAGGGGCCGTGCGCACGTGGCATATTAGAGAGCAGCGCTTCGGCTGCTGCCCGAATCGCTGCGTTCTAAGAAGTGACATGTCACTTCTTCCGTGCGCTTTGCCGGCAGCCCCTGCTCTGTCTATGGCAGGAGCTGCAGGCAGAGCGCACGTTCTCGCCGGCATCATGCGCTTCAGAACGCAGCTTTTCAGCTGCGCTCTGAAGCGCACCTTTTCGGTGCGGTGCAGAGCGCACACGTGCGCACATAGCCTTAGGGAAGAAAAGGAAGGTAGAAAGTGTACAATAGCTACCTTCTGCAGAGTGTAGGTGCCATGCCCTGATGTACGTTTCGTCAGTGTTGCCTTTTGCTCTATTTTCAAATATTTGTACTTTCTAGCAGCAAAATGCCATATTTTAGAAAATGCTGTAGAATATATCGTCACATTGACTCCTCTCACCATTGACTTATAGGCTAATATGGAGACTACCATTAAAACCACTGAGTATTTCCAACATAAAGACAAGGAAACCAAAGAAGGACATAGAATGGATATTCCGCGTGTGATCCTGAACCTCACACTGGAGATCATCTGCCTGCTAACTGGAGAGGTGAGGGCTAGTCCAGTTCTTTCAGATGTCATCAGCACATTTAAAGGGAACCTGTCAGCAGAAATTTTGCCCTAAACCTAAAAGTTTCCCCTTCTGCAGCTCCTGGGCTGCATTCTAGCAAGGTTCCTATAGTTATTCTGCCCCCTTTTAGATCAAAATAAATAGTTTATAAAGTGGTACCTTTCAGTTTGAAAATCTTGTTAATTGTACACGGGGGGGGGGCTGTCTGTTGTCCGTTACTGTCCCTCCTGCCGCTTTAGGCCGTCCCCCAACGCTCAATTACATACCATACACAATGCTCATTTACATACCTCAGAACGCCGCCCAGTGCGTCCGATGTCTCGCGCATGCGCCGTGCCACTGTAGCGGGACTGTGCACAGTGTGACCGCTGGTGATGTTGCGCAGGCACGAGATTATGGGCGGTGCTGTGATTTTCATCAGCAAGCTCCTGCCCATAATCTCGTGCCCGTGCTTTCCCCTCTGCCTCCACCGTTCTGTGCATGCCCTGGCCAGATGACCAGATAGTCGGTGGTGTCCTGCTCCGCTCTTCCCATCTATTTGCTGCTCCAGGGCTAGATGGGAAAGAGGTGACGTTGGGTCATCTGGCCAGGGCATGCGCAGAACGATGGAGGTAGAGGGGAAAGCGCAGGCACGAGATTATGGGCGGGAACTTGCTGATGAAAATCACAGCGTCGCCCATAATCTCGTGCCTGCGCAACGTCGCCAGCGGTCCCACTGTGCACAGTCCCGCTACAGTGGCACGGCGCATGTGCGAGACATAGGACGCACTGGGCGGCGTCCTGAGGTATGTAAATGAGCGTTGGGGGTCGGCCTAAAGCGGCAGGAGGGACAGTAACAGACAACAGAGAGCCCGCCCCCCCGTGTACCATTAACAAGATTTTCAAACTGAAAGGTACCACTTTATAAACTATTTATTTTGATCTAAAAGGGGGCAGAATAACTATAGGAACCATGCTAGAATGCAGCCCAGGAGCTGAAGAAGGGGAATCTTTTAGGTTTAGGGCAAAATTTCTGCTGACAGGCTCCATTTAAAGGGAACCTATCACCAGGATTTTGCCACCTAATCTGAGAGCAACATAATATAGAGGCAGAGACCCTGATTCCAGCAGTGTGCCACTTACTGGCTACTTAGTGTAGTTTTCATAAAATCACTGTTAAATCGGTACGAGATTATCATCAGAGTACTAGTTAATTTGCTGCCAGTTAGTCAACTTTAATCATGAGCTCTGTATAACCCCTACCCATCACTGATTGGCCGCTTTTTATTTCCACTGTACATGGGCAGAAATCTACCAATCAGTGGTGTGGGCAGGGTTATACAGAGCTCAGCATTCAGAGAACTAGTAGATCTGCAGTAGAGAACTTTTGGGGGGGGGGGGGGTTGAGGTTTTTTTTGTTGTGTTTTTTTTTTTTTTTTAAATGACAGCAAACAGCTCAGTAAGTGACACATTTCTGGAATCAGGGTCTCTGTCTCTACATTATGCTGCTCTCAGATGGGGAAGCAAAAACTTGCTGACAGATTCCCTTTAAGTTGTATTTGATGATACTAAAACTTGGATGATGTTACTAAGATTGTATTAAGAATGTCTGATTCCCTGCATAGTGATGTTCAGCTTTTTTTGAAGGATTGTATTGTTGTGAAGAAGACATCTAGTCATGGTCAAGGATGGAGCAGAATTCAGAGCCCCATGATAGAGCCTCCTGCTAACTCCTTAATGTCTGTGAAGAACAATGAGCAGAAGATCCTAGACCTCACCAACAAGATCATTGAGCTGCTGACTGGAGAGGTGAGCGCTGCTGGGAATATTGAACAAAGTATTACATTTAATTCAGCATCCAGGATAGGAGTTTCTGGCTCTCTCCTGAAGTGGTTATGGAGCAAAGTACAGTAGTAAATAGACATCACAGATTTTGTCATTCAGACTCTCCATTTGTATTCAGCATTTTCTTTTTTCTTCTTTTTTTTTTGCAGAAGTGCAACTATTTAGAAGATTCCCATAACAATATCATGCTTGAGAGCCACCAGGCCCTATCATCTCTTGGTAAGTTTTTTTTTTTTTCTTTGACTTAATGTTTTAGAATGTGTTTTGAAAATGCATAAGCATAAAAAATGTATAGTACCTCAATCAAGTTTTGTCTTCTTTTCAGGTAACATGGTGAATGGCTTGAGTGGCCAAACATCTGCCCATAGTGTAGAGGAATTGTCATCATGTGAAGAAAAGGAAGATGTTCACACACCCACAGGTCATAGACAACAGCACCTGTTTAGTGATATTAAAGCGGAATCAGTCTCATATGATAGCAGAAACAGCACAGACTCCAATGCTTATAAATCAACAGATGATACCCAGGAGTATCCATCTACTCCTATCAAGGAGGAACCCGTTTCATCTGAAGAGGAAAGCTTCACCGACCCCGAGATCTATGCAACCACAGATCATACACCACGACATGCATCGCCTCATATTAAGGAGGAAAAAGGCTTAAGTCAAAGCGCAAATACTACAGATGCGGACACTTATACACCCACATATCAAACACCACAATATTCATCTCCTATTAAGGAGGAAAGTGTTGTTTATGATGGAGGAAACCTCACAGATGTGTATGTTCCCTCAGATCATATACATTCTCCTACTCTTATTGAGGATTCAGTATCATGTGATGGGGGAAGCATCACAAACCTCACAGATCATGCACACCAGCATCCAGCTAATTATGTTATAGATGAACCAGAGATGTGTGACGAAGGAAGGGCCATAAATCTAGAAACACAGCCGTCATCAACTAATACGGAGTGTGAAAATGAAAATGTGCAAAATAACTATTCCTCGTTTGACAAAGGCAACTTAGACACGGATATATATGCACTTATAAAACATGCACAGGCAAAATATACATTTTCTCGTATTGAAGATGGTTCGAGTTCAGAGGAAGAGAACTCAAAAGACCACATACAGATGTCAGCAGATCATACTCTTCAACGTCCACCTAATGATACAGGGGAAACTGTCCCACAGACTTTTCAGTGTCCTGATTGTTCTGAATGCTTTACTCGCAAATCGGGGCTTATTAATCATCGGCGAAATCACCGGCAAGAGAAGTTGACATGTTCCAAGTGTGGTAAAGTCTTCTCTAAGAGATCCAGCCTTCAAAACCACCTCACCCTGCACACTGGAGAGAAACCCTATGCTTGTCCCATATGTGGAAAGTGCTTTGCTCGAAAAAGTAATCTAATCTCACATGAAACCATTCACTCTGGGAAGGCATCCTTTATATGTGCAGAGTGTGGGAGATATTTTGTCTGTAAAGTCCATCTTACGAAACATCAGATTATCCATGAGAAATAATCCTCCTTCCCTGCTTTTTAGATCTCAAGTTCTTCGATGGTAGAAGTCGTTTTCGTGACCCAAGATTAGACGGCAGCATGGCAATTTCCCAATGATGTACTTATACTAGATATGTACTGTATGGATTTCTCCATTCTGCATCTTGTTTTTCATCATCAAGGGCTTTTTTTTTATTATATCACTGAAACATTTTAATGTTAGAATTAAATCTGCCATTGACGTCACTGTAATAACGCAGGCCTAGAAGAGATGGAGAATTTTCTTGCCATGCAAGTACCTTCCACCCCCCCCCCCCCCCCCCACACTCTCTTATTTTGTTATTTTTAGAATCTACTTTTTCACATTGAAAAGCTTGTGTCTTTTACTAAAGACCATTAATAATCTCATCATATTTTCATGTGTCTTGGTGCTTTATATGTCTAGCATAAAATCTGTACACCGGATTGTTTTCATCACCGAATAGAGAAGGTGTACTCTTTATATCTAAGACTTAATGAATGCATGTGCAACCCCTAGGGAGAAGCAAACTAAAGTATTAATGTCTCTTCATACAAAGACTAATGGATCTTGTATTGGTTGTTGAACAACAAATGTTTTAGTACTTTTCATTTTGTGAGTGTTCGGGAACAAAATAATACTGCATAAAGCATTGGGTCTGACAGTGTTAACCCTAAAAACACTATGTTGTTGACGTTGAGTTGTGTTGTATGTCCAAGTCCTCCTGTATGGATCACGAGCTGTTCACTGTTTGAAGCCATAAATCTCCAATAAGTCTAGTGCTCTTACTACTTTATCTAAATTGATCTGTAAATAAAGCATCTTGGTCTGGTTGATACGTGGTATTGACGACTTATTTTTTTTTTACTCTGGCCTATTCATAAAGGACCATTCAAAGTATGGTGTAAAGAAGAGACAGGTGAGGGAGAACCTGATGATGTACCCTGATGAATTATTAGTAAATTATCTACAAAACAAAACTATTTTAAGACTATGTTCACATAGGGCTTTTTGGTAAGTTTTTTTCCTGACCAAAACCTGATCTTGTGGCAGGAAATCTCCTTTGAGTCATCTGCGTTTTTGGTGCTTTTTTCATGCGTTGTTTAGTGCCGTTTTTGCTGCAGATTTGCTGCGCTTTTTTTTTTTTTTTTTTTTTTAACAAAATGGGTTCTATCAATGACAAAATGCAGCAAATCTGCAGCAAAGAATTGACATGCTCATTCTTTAGAAACCTGACCAAAAACGCAGGTATTTGACAAAACAGTCAGGAAAAAAACCTGATGTGTGTGTGTGCATGAGATTTCAGAAATCTCAGACTTTGCTGGGACTGTAAAAAGCAGCATTTTATTAGCATGGATTTGCATAAAACCAAGGCAAATCTGCAGCTAAAAAACACAGCATAAACTTACCAAAAAAGCCCTGTGTGAACATTACTTAAGCAAGTATACATCACAGCGTCCCTTTTAAGAAAGGCCTAAGAAAGAACTTGATCATACCTTAATGTCAATGCAAAAGGACTAAAGAGTGCTATGCTTGGAAATTGAAGTTTGGATACTATAGCCACCAAAATATTTTATAAACCTTCTTAAAGCATCACTCCAGCTTCCCCCCTCCCCCCACACCCGTCGCTGAGTGTTGTTTCTAATCGAAGACCCTGCAAAATTTAGTTTGTTTTTTTTTCTGCCATCTGTAATGATTGGCAGCAAAAATCACTATCTGTGATTTCCTTAAATTCTGAAGTTTGTACTGCACATGCCTGTAGTGCCTGGGCCCAGCGTGGTATCCTTGCACGTCCCCGCTCCCAGGCTCTGTCGGGGGCGTCCTCTCGCTCTCACTTGACCGGCGGCTCCACTCCCTCCTCTACTGCCCCGGGGTCTGCAATGGCCTCTTTCAACTTCCAGGCTGCACTCAGTCCTTGGGGCAGGAGAGGAGGGAGTGTAACCCCTGGGCAAGTGAGAAGGAGGACGCCCCGTGGAAGCGTGCAGGAATACCGCGCTTAGACTGGGCAGGTGAGAGGGGGGCTCCCCCTCGAAGCCTGGGAGTGGGGACGTGCAGGGATACATTATTATATATATTTTACCACGTTAGGACCAGTACCGGGCGCTACAATGCCCTAAAAAATGTATCAAAAAAATTGGAGGTATATCATGTAAACCTCCAAAAGAAAGGAGCAAGAATTCCAATATAAAACAATTATTTTTATTGATATGGAAAAATTAAATATAAAAACATGAGAATGTTACAGCATAAATAGGAGGACCATAAAGCATATCCAAACAAAAAGCACCACAATTATTTCCTCATTAATAAATAGGATTATATCAATTAAATATAATAGTAAAAACTCAAAAATACAGGCAATACCATCAAAGGAATTCTTTACTAAAGTGCAATGCGAAGTATAACAATAATTGATTACTTTAAAGTGATCCTGTGCATAAATTAATATATACAATGATATGTAGAAAAGCCTATAATTTAATAAGTTAAACCCCAATATTATATATAAATTGAAACTAAGCAAATGTTCAAATAACTCCTAAAAATGATTATTTAAAGTGTCTACTGCTGAAATTTATAAATTAAGTCAAAATTGTCAATCCAGGTATAGCAGATGCTCTAAGAACAGGAAAAGGCTATATAGTGAAATTAAATGTCCAAAAGATGGCGATAGTATGTTAAATAATGTTTATAGTGCAATACTATTCATGCATATGTCACATCATATACTGTATGAGCAACCACAACGCCCAAGAAAAGGCATAATGTGAATCAATAATAGCCTGCAGGTAAAATATATCTTTGCACTGTGTTATCCAGTAGAGATAAAAAAATAGTTTAAAAGAACTGAGAGTTCTCAGTGGTTGATACCTTTTTAATGGCTAACTGAAAAAAATAGTAATAATAGCAAGCTTTCGAGACTACTCAGGTCTCTTCATCAGGCTCAGTATAACAAAAAATCTGAAGAGTCACATTTATACACAACAGGACATAGAATGGGGCAGTAAATAAAACATGTTATGTGAAGCAGAACTATCACTATGGCAAGAGGACAAACTGTTGTGGCCATAAATATTGCAGCAGTTCATAGATAAGCAGTGTGAAAGTTTTATTGTCCTCTGATTGGGGTCTGGTCCGGACTGTGATGCCCCCAGATGCTCTTAGGAGCACATTTCTTAATTGATGTAAAAAACATAAATCCATGCGATACATTCATTCCTGCTCTGAATGTGTCAAAGGTCATCATAAGTTTGTATACTTTATTAAATTTTAAGGGGTTTACAATAACAGAGGAGGGGGTAATTGAAGTATTTAAAATGCATTCTTAAAAATATTGTTGAAATAACAAAGAAGGGGAAGAGGAAGGGAAGAAAGGGTATGCTAAAAGTGGATGGGAAGGGGTATTGGAGGGGAAGTGGGAATGGAAGGAGTTAGGGAATATAAAGGGGGAGGAGAAAGGGAAGGAGGAAGACGTTGAGGTAATTCGTTAAGTTTCAAAGTCAAGCAAGATTATAAACTCATATTCATTTAGCACAGTATATAAACACATTCGGAAATAACATATTACATTTATATTATTTAGATAATGTCAAGGAACTAATTCAAAACAAGGTTTGGCATGTATTTCTGGGACCAAAGAGACCATCTTATTTTATATCTTTTGATAGTTTTTTTCTTTTAACGCAATATTATACTCATATGAATTATGAGCTGAAACCCTGTCCGTAACTTCTGAAATAGATGGGATTCTTTCTTCTCTCCAGTTGGCTGCTAATAAATTCTTAATAACTAAGAAAATGTGACAGACAATGTATCTATACCTTTTTCTCATATTCTTCTAACCCTATGGAAAGCATAACCAATTCTGGAGTAAGATTTATATCTTTTGTAGTCAATTGCTTTAAGAGGTCTCTGACTTTCTTCCATAAGGGTTTAAGTAAAGGACATCCCCAGAAAATGTGGACAAAGGATCCATTTTTCCTGCAACCTCTCCAACATAGTGGTGAGTTTTCAGCAGAAAACTTGCACAACTTTAGAGGGGTATAGTACCATCTGGAATACACTTTATAATATGTCTCCTGAAGAGAAGCACAGGTTGCAGCTGCATAAGTTGTTTCCAGAGCTTGTTTCCATGTACTTATAGGGAATTCCTTGTGCAAATCTTTCTCCCAATTATTTAGGTTTAGCTTTTTTCTCAAATTCATAATCTTCATTTAGCAAGGAATATATATTACTGGTTTTCCAAATAATTTGGTTTAATGGATTATTCAATAAATTTATTAGGGGTTTAGGAAGCTGAAATCTAGGTTTTTTGTTTGTAAGAAAATTTTCTATACGGTACCAAATTTTTTTCTCTTTATTTGGGATGTTGAATTTACTTTGTATGTTTTTGAAGGGCAAGATTTTGTTATTTTCTATTAGGTCGAGAAAATTGTTTATGTTGTATTGTTTCCATTTTATTATGTTCATTTTGGGAGTCAGAATTTGTATTGTTTCAATTGGGCAACATTTAATATCCTCCAAAGGTACATTATCTTTCATCAATGTTTTTAATAGGGATTTCCATGCCCATAGTTCTGCTTTACTTGTTTGAAATTTAGTTAATGTTTTTTGTGTGTTTTAAAAGTTGGGCCAAAATGATATCTGATTTGGGAATGTTTCGATTATAATGTTTTTCTATATGTACCCAACTATTTTTAAATTCGGTAATTAGACTATTTTGGGTCTGTTTAATGAGACTAGTTAAATAATAAGCGTAAATATTCGGTAAACCTAGGCCTCCATTCCTCTTATGTTTACATAAAATGTTTTGGGAAATTCTAGGTTTCTTATTTTGCCAGATGAATAGTGATAACTGAGATTGTAGTTTCTGGATCCAGTGCTTAGGAATTGTTGTTGTTAAACATCGGAATAGGTATAGAATTTTTGGCAAAATAATAGATTTATATTATATGACCTTTCCCATCCATGAAACTTCAGTCATCTTTAAATTTTTCAATTCATTTTGGATGTTGTTTAATAATGGGGTTATGTTCATAGATACATTTTTTTTGGTTGGGTTTGTAATGTATATCCCTAAATATTTCAATTTTTCAGTTTCCCACTTGAAGGCAAATTCCTTCTGAATACAATCTTTTAAATCAGGGTCTATGTTATAACCAAAAATTTGGGACTTAAGCCCCCAACACACGCTTCAATATATCTCACAATCCGTCGTTGGGGTCAAGTTGTAAGTGACGCACATCCGGCATAGTTTGTGAGGTATCTGCGTGTGACGGCTACGTGCGATCAGGATTGAACGCAAAACCGTTGATCGCAAACACATCGTATCTTTGTCTAGAATTGAGCGTTTTGTTGCACGAACCTAGTCAATTGTAACGTGTGACATCCCTCATACGATTTTGGTGTCTGATGCTATGTGCGCAGGTGTGCGCTCTGCACCGCAGCCTAAAAAAGGTCCGCTTCAGAGCGCAGCTGAAAAGCTGCGTTCTGAAGCGCCTCACAATGTCTGTCATTCACTAATCTCTGTCAGTCGGTCACAATCTCTGTCCCTCACTCTCTGTTCATGTCAGTCTATCACTCTTACCCCCTCTCTCATACTAACCGTTCCCCGATCCCCGACGCGGCGCTGCACGGCATTCACACTGCTCCGGCGGCTTTTACTGTTTTGAAAAAGCCGGCCGCCCATTAAACAATCTCGTATTCCCTGCTTTCCCCGCCCACCGGCGCCTATGATTGGTTACAGTGAGACACGCCCCCACGCTGAGTGACTGGTGTCACACTGCACCCAATCACAGAAGCCGGTGGGCGTGTCTATACTGTGCAGTGAAATAAATAATTAAATAATTTAAAAAAACGGCGTGCGGTCCCCCCAATTTTAATACCAGCCAGATAAAGCCATACGGCTGAAGGCTGGTATTCTCAGGATGGGGAGCTCCACGTTATGGGGAGCCCCCCAGCCTAACAATATCAGCCAACAGCCGCCCAGAATTGCCGCATACATTAGATGCGACAGTTCTGGGGCTGTACCCGGCTCTTCCCGATTTGTCCTGGTGCGTTGGCAAATCGGGGTAATAAGGAGTTATTGGCAGCCCATAGCTGCCAATAAGTCCTAGATTAATCATGTCAGGCGTCTATGAGATACCTTCCATGATTAATCTGTAAATTACAGTAAATAAACACACACACATGAAAAATCCTTTATTAGAAATAAAAAACACAAACATATACCCTGGTTCACCACTTTAATAAGCCCGAAAAAGCCCTTCATGTCCGGCGTAATCCAGGATGGTCCAGCGTCGCTTCCAGTTCTGCTGCATGGAGGTGACCGGAGCTGCAGAAGACACCGCCGCTCCTGTCACCTCCACACAACAACTGAAGACAGCCGCGCGATCAGCTGAGCTGTCACTGAAGTTACCCGCTGTCACTGGATACAGCGGTGGCCGCGGGTAACCTCAGTGACGGCTCAGCCGATCGCGCGGCTGTCTTCAGTTGCTGTGTGGAGGTGACAGGAGCTGCTGTGTCTGCTGCAGCTCCGGTCACCTCCATGCAGCAGCGCTGGAAGCGACGCTGGATCATCCTGGATTACGCCGGACATGGAGGGCTTTTTTTGGGCTGATTAAAGTGGTTAACCAGGGTATATGTTTGTGTTTTTTATTTCTAATAAAGGATTTTTTCGGGTGTGTGTGTTTATTTACTGTCACTTACAGATTAATCATGGAAGGTGTCTCATAGACGCCTGACATGATTAATCTAGGACTTATTGGCAGCTATGGGCTGCCAATAACTCCTTATTACCCCAATTTGCCAACGCACCAGGGCAAATCGGGAAGAGCCGGGTACAGTCCCAGAACTGTCGCATATAATGTATGCGGCAATTCTGGCCGGCTGCTGGCTGATATTGTTAGGCTGGGAGGCCCTTCCATAACGTGGAGCTCCCCATCCTGAGAATACCAGCCTTCAGCCGTATGGCTTTATCTGACTGGTTTTAAAATTGGGGGGGACCGCACGCCGTTTTTTTTAATTATTTAATTATTTATTTCACTGCATAGTATAGACACGCCCACCGGCTTCTGTGATTGGGTGCAGTGTGACACCAGTCACTCAGCGTGGGGGCGTGTCTCACTGTAACCAATCATAGGCGCCGGTGGGCAGGGAAAGCAGGGAATACGAGATTGTTAAATGGGCAGCCGGCTTTTTCAAAACAGTAAAAGCCGCCGGAGCAGTGTGACCGCCGTGCAGCGCCGGGGATCGGTGAGTATATGAGAGAGGGCTGCTCAATTCAGTTACTCAGGAGTTTAGCGGTCACCGGTGAGTCCTTCACTGGTGACCTCTAATCAGGGCGCGACACAGACAGAGCCGCAGCATGACAATGAAGTCGGGTGAAGTTCACCCGAGTTCATTCTGACAGTGCGGCTCTGTCTGTGTCTGCTGTCATCTGCCATTCAGCTCTGCTACATGGCTGTCTGTGTCGGCTGTCAGCGGCCATGTAGCAGAGCTGAATGGCAGATGACATAGTAAAAACGCATCCCTACACATTACACACGCTTGGCAAGTCAATAAATAAAAAAAAAAAAAGGGTGCCCAATGCATACGTCACAGAACACATGATCTAAAGGAGCGCACACAAAATTGATCAATTTAACATAGACTACTAACGCACATGTGAGAGCAAATGAACGACCTACGTGCAATCTCATAAGATCCCGGATGCAACCTGGGCGTGTCACATCGCAAATGCGATTGTACAACTAATTGCAACGTGTAAAGCAGGCTTTAGAATAATTGATTTTATAATATGATACGGCTGAGAAATCATCCAGAATATTAATTGTATTTCTAAGTGACTCTAGTGGGTCGGTTATACTAAGAATTACATCGTCAGCATATAGTGTGTTTTTATACTGTTTGTGATTTGTGGAAATACCTTTTATATTTTCTCTTACTCTAATTTTTTCAGCTAGGGGTTCCATCATTAAGGCAAATAATAAAGGAGAGAGTGGGCAGCCCTGTCTGGTTCCATTGCTTATAGAAAAATTACTAGAGAGGAAGTTATTGACGTAGATTTTTGCAGTGGGTTGGGAATAAATTTCTAATAATTTTAATATCTGACCATTAAATCCAAATTTTTTCAAGGTTGCTATCATGCAACCCCAATGGATCCTATCGAAAGCCTTCTCTGCATCCAATGAAAGGAGCAGAGAAGGCTCCTGATTTTTCTCAACCAGATCCACATGGTTCAAAATTTTACGTGTCGCATCAGATGACTGCCTGTCTTTAATAAACCCCACCTGATCCAAGTGGATCAAATTAGGGAGAATTTTCTGAAGCCGGTTTGCAATAAGCTTAGAGATTAACTTCATATCTGTGTCAATCAAGGATATCGGCCTATAATTTGACATGTCTAGAGGATCACCTTTATTTTTTGGGATAATAGTAATATTAGCTGTAAGCATCTCTTTTGGGATATGTCCTTCTGTAGATAAGTAGTTAATTAATCTGGTCAGATATGGGGATAATATATCTCCAAATGTTTTATAATATTCATTATTTAGCCCGTCGGGACCTGGTGATTTCTCCAATTTAAGCTGTTTGATGACTAATAAAACTTCTTCTTTTCTATATAGCTTATTTAAAGATTTTAAATCATTATTTGAAATTTTGGGAAGGTCAATTTTATCTAGAAAATCCTTTATTGATTTTTCAGTGGGTTGTATTAGGTTATCGTTATCTTTCAAGTTATATAAATCGTGGTAGTATCTGGCGAAGGAATTTGCAATATCTTTAGGATGTTTACAAAGGATACTGTCTTTTATTTTTAATTGCTGGTATTCTACTTTTAACTCTTTGTTGCCTAATTCTTTTCATCATTAATTTTGTGGGTCTATTATTAGAATGGTAAAAATTTGTTTTGTTTATTAACATCACTTTGTTGTACTCTTGGGTTAGTAAAGAATTTAGTTCTATTCTCAGATTCAGAATGTGGGAGTGATTTGCATCTGATGGGTTTATTATTTGTATGTGTTCAGCTTCCCTAATTTTGTCTGAAATTTCTTTGAATTTCTTCAATTTTTGCTTTTTATCTTTACTGTTAATTTGTATCATTATCCCTCTTATGACCGCTTTATGTGTGTTCCAAAGAGAGCTAATTGAGATGTCGTTTGTGTCATTTTCCTTGAAATAATTTTTAAGGGCTTCTTCAATTACTGCAGTATGTTTTGGGTTTCTAAGCAAATACGAATTGCACCTCCATATTCTATCACTATTATCTAATTTTCCAGAACCCATCTGAAAATTTACAGGGGAATGGTCAGACCAGGTTCTTTGACCTATGCTTACAGATTTAAATTTATTTATTGTAAATAATGTAGTTAGAACCAAGTCTATTCTTGAAAAAGTCTTATGGGAGTTAGAATAATACGTATACTCTCTTGAACTCGTATTTAAGCACCTGAACATATCAAGCAATTCTTCGTCTTCAAGCCAATTATCTAATGTAGGTAAAAGATATCTTGTTTTAGATGTTGAATCTAGCATGCCATTTGGTACCATATTAAAATCACCAAAAAGAATCAAATCCCCCTTCTGAACTTCTCTGACAATAGTCATCAACTTATTAAGGAAGTGTATCTGGCCTCTATTTGGTGCGTATACATTAACAAATGTATAAATTGTGTTGTTGATTTTGCACACTATTATGCAATACCTACCTGCATTATCAGATACCTTAGTAATAAGTTCAAAGGTTACAGAATCTCTAATTAGAATAGCCACTACAGCCTTTTTTTTTTTTTTCATTTGAGGAAGTATATTTGTGGGGAAAACGTCTATGGTTGAATGAAGGCGGTTTGGACTTTTTAAATTTTGTCTCTACAACATCCGCCTTTGATTCATTCAGGAATTTCCATACCGCAAATCTCTTCCTTGGACTGTTTAGTCCCCTGACATTATACAGTTAGGTCCAGAAATATTTGGAAAGTGACACAAGTTTTGTTATTTTAGCTGTTGACAAAAACATGTTCAGAAATACAATTATATATATAATATGGGCTGAAAGTGCACACTCCCAGCTGCAATATGAGAGTTTTCACATCCAAATCGGAGAAAGGGCTTAGGAATCATAGCTCTGTAATGCATAGCCTCCTCTTTTTCAAGGGACCAAAAGTAATTGGACAAGGGACTCTAAGGGCTGCAATTAACTCTGAAGGCGTCTCCCTCGTTAACCTGTAATCAATGAAGTAGTTAAAAGGTCTGGGGTTGATTACAGGTGTGTGGTTTTGCATTTGGAAGCTGTTGCTGTGACCAGACAACATGCGGTCTAAGGAACTCTCAATTGAGGTGAAGCAGAACATCCTGAGGCTGAAAAAAAAGAAGAAATCCATCAGAGAGATAGCAGACATGCTTGGAGTAGCAAAATCAACAGTTGGGTACATTCTGAGAAAAAAGGAATTGACTGGTGAGCTTGGGAACTCAAAAAGACCTGGGCTTCCACGGATGACAACAGTGGTGGATGATCGCCGCATACTTTCTTTGGTGAAGAAGAACCCGTTCACAACATCAACTGAAGTCCAGAACACTCTCAGTGAAGTAGGTGTATCTGTCTCTAAGTCAACAGTAAAGAGAAGACTCCATGAAAGTAAATACAAAGGGTTCACATCTAGATGCAAACCATTCATCAATTCCAAAAATAGACAGGCCAGAGTTACATTTGCTGAAAAACACCTCATGAAGCCAGCTCAGTTCTGGAAAAGTATTCTATGGACAGATGAGACAAAGATCAACCTGTACCAGAATGATGGGAAGAAAAAAGTTTGGAGAAGAAAGGGAACGGCACATGATCCAAGGCACACCACATCCTCTGTAAAACATGGTGGAGGCAACGTGATGGCATGGGCATGCATGGCTTTCAATGGCACTGGGTCACTTGTGTTTATTGATGACATAACAGCAGACAAGAGTAGCCGGATGAATTCTGAAGTGTACCGGGATATACTTTCAGCCCAGATTCAGCCAAATGCCGCAAAGTTGATCGGACGGAGCTTCATAATACAGATGGACAATGACCCCAAGCATACAGCCAAAGCTACCGAGGAGTTCATGAGTGCAAAAAAGTGGAACATTCTGCAATGGCCAAGTCAATCACCAGATCTTAACCCAATTGAGCATGCATTTCACTTGCTCAAATCCAGACTTAAGACGGAAAGACCCACAAACAAGCAAGACCTGAAGGCTGCGGCTGTAAAGGCCTGGCAAAGCATTAAGAAGGAGGAAACCCAGCGTTTGGTGATGTCCATGGGTTCCAGACTTAAGGCAGTGATTGCCTCCAAAGGATTCGCAACAAAATATTGAAAATAAAAATATTTTGTTTGGGTTTGGTTTATTTGTCCAATTACTTTTGACCTCCTAAAATGTGGAGTGTTTGTAAAGAAATGTGACAATTCCTACAATTTCTATCAGATATTTTTGTTCAAATCTTCAAATTAAACGTTACAATCTGCACTTGAATTCTGTTGTAGAGATTTCATTTCAAATCCAATGTGGTGGCATGCAGAGCCCAACTCGCGAAAATTGTGTCACTGTCCAAATATTTCTGGACCTAACTGTATGTCAAGAGATTAAGTGTTATTAGCAATAGTATTGAAAAAGGTGGTTATTCCGAATGTTGTGTGGGGTAACCAAAGATTAGATTCGCATAAACATATAACTTGACTATTATTTTGTTCCTGTATGGAAGGAAAAAGGTTAAACACAAGTAATACAAACAAGAAAAACATAACTGTATAACATAAGTCCCAAATTCTTCCTGGAGGATCTTGATATGGAAATGAAATGAAACCCATTTCAAGAATCACTCCTGATGGGAGTAAAGTTCAACAGCCAATGTCTTACTCCAACCTCTTTTATGAGTGGATATCCAAATCCAGTGATAATGAAGTGTTCTTCAAATCCAGGTGGTGGACCATAAATATTGTCCAACTAAATTGATGAGCCTAGAGAAGAAATAATAAATCAAGTTGTAACGAGTCCAAGATCCTTCAGCATCTTCTCGCCTTCTTTCGCAGAGATGATAGACAAAGTCTTTCCTTGATGATGGATTAGGATCTTTGTAGGAAATCCCCATCTATATGATATGTTGTTCTGTCTAAGTAGTTGAGTGATACTATTGAGACTTTTCCTCTGTAGAATGGTTTCTTTAGATAAATCCGAAAAAATCTTTAAATTCTTGTAGGGTGAAGGAAGATTCTTGTGAAGTCTTAGGTATTCAAATAGTTTTTCTTTCATTTTATTGAAATGTATCCTGAGAATGGTATCCCTCGGAGTGTCTTGTGATATAAATTTTGGTCTAGGTAGCCTATGAACCCTATCTACAGTCAAATCCATTTCTGACATGTTAGGCAAGGTTGTTTTCAGTAGTTTCTGGATATATTGCAAAAGTTCGTTATTTTTGACATTTTCAGGAATGCCTCTAACCTTAAAATTATTCCTGTGATTCCTGTCTTCTTGGTCAGTTAGTTTTTGTTTCAAAATTCTGATTTCTTCTTTCATTTTCAATTGCTCTATAGCGACCACTTTGGTATCTTTTTTCAATGAATCGACTTCAGTTTCTGTTTTTTTAATTCTTGTGGACATAGAATTGAAAGTTGATCTCATTTCGTTGAACCGTTGATCTAAGTCCGACTGAATTGACATTCTGAAATTAGAAAGTGAGTCCGAAATGAATTTTTGGATGAGCGTATATCTTGTGATAAAATAACATTTTCTTTTACAGCTCCTAAGTCCATCGGTGAGGTATCAGGTGGGTTATTTTTGACATCCAAGCGTGCTCTTTGTTTATCTGGACTGTTGAGTGAAGAAGAAAGTTCATTACCAGAATCTGAATCCATGGCCCAAGCATCCCAGTCAGCATCTCTGTTTTTTGACGCATCCTTTTCTTTTTGTCTTGAGCCTCTTTTCTTCCCTTGTTGGCGTTTGTCTTTAATTATTTTGGGAATTGCTCCAGAGCTTGGATTCCCAGGTGAAATATTTGTTGTGTTAGTTGGTGCCTCTTTGGTGTTTGTTGATGTAGTCAAGTATTTTCCTCTTTTCCTTTTCTGTTATCTTTTTGAGACATTTTGTTTCAGGAATATTAATATTATATAGTAGGTCACTTAAGGGATTAATTATAGTTTTTAAACTTGGTGTATAACTAGTTTGCCTAATCTATTATATCTCTTTGATGTCTAGAGAGCTTTACTATCCATTACCACTGTCGGCAATCCCGCAATGTTTTAGTCTCAATAACTTTTTTGTGCCAGCTTTATTTTTCTTGAACGATGTCTGGAATTATGCAGGGGAGAGTCCTCTCTCCCTTGAGTATTGAGATTAGTTGGACCACACTTAGTTTAGGCTGTCAGATGTTCAGAAGTGACTGACATGCAAGGGTTTATATTAAAGTTGCACTGGTATTCACCTATGCAGTTTACACAGACAATAATAATAACAATAATAATTACGTTGTACCAGCTTAATTTTTCATAGGGTATGCCTAGAATCATTCAGTAAAGGGCTCTCTTTCTGCCAAGTGTCAAAACAAGTCAGACCAGGTTTTAGTATTACGGTCAGAAGTGTCACAACTGAGGCTATAGAAGATCTCTGATATGTAAACAGCATATAAGTCTGTCAGGCTGGCTACAGTTGTTTGCACCACTGATTTCAGCCGCCGATTTATCCTGTGAATTTGCACAGATATTATCAATTATGGTCTTAATATATTTATTAGGGTCTCTTCTTATCAAGTGTAGTTTGTTTTAATCAGAACAATTTCTCCAAAAAGCTGTCAAGAATGCTCTGTCAGGGCAGTTATCCTGTCATAGATCAGAGTTAAACAGGGTTCATAGGCAGCACTGACAGGAATTCAACACTGTCAATTTCAGCTTTAAATAATTCTCTTGTACCAAGTCGGAATTGCCCCAAAAAGATCTTAAATTGTAGGTGGGGATGTTTCTTACTCCTTTGAGGGCAAATTTAGTCGAAGTAAATTTCCTGAATAGCTGTAACTTATGTTTTCTGAGGTGTCCCCATGACAACTAGATGGCTCCCTCACTACATAAAAGCAGTTTGCTGTCTCCTCAGAGGGATGTTATTCAGCAGTGTGAGGAGATTATCCATTAATTGTGGGATAATTTAGATTATTGATAAAAGCAGATAAAGAATATTAAATTATTTTGTGAGAAATTATCTTCTCTGGTGTTTAGTAGTAGAATAATTGTCCTGTCACAGAGGCACCTCCATGTGCCACTTACAGCTTAAGGAGACCTGGGTTACAACTATTTTGATGTGAAATCTGTCAAATTTAGCCTCTAAAGGCTCCTCATGTCTTCCTGAAGCTTTTATACTTCTTTTTTACCAGAAATGGATGAGTTTTATCTTCTTCTACGTCGCTTTTGAGGTTGGAGATACAGCAGCAATTAAAAGATACGTCCTGTGTCGTCCATCATTAGGCCACGCCCCTAAGTTTGTATTCCCAGAGTCTCCTATCTCTCTGGGACTTGAAATTTTGTTTCAATACCAGCAATTTCATGTCCATGATGCTGTGGTCTGGGTTACAAAAATGTTTGGCCACAGGTAGATCTATCCTTTTTTCTCTGATTGTGTGGCGGTGAGAATTCATCCTTGTCCTGAGCTATTGTCCTGTCTCCCCTACATACAGACCCCCAGTGGGACATTTGGTACATATAATTAAGTACACCACATTGGTTATGGTGCAGCTAAAGGTACCTGGGATCTTGTAGTCCTGATGTGATTTTGGAATCTTTATCCTGTCCGTTGTCAGTATAAATGGACAGGTCTTACATTTTTTCTGGTTGCAGGGAAGTGTTCCTGTTGTTGGAGAGGACAGGGAGCTTATGATGCTTTGCTTCTTAGATGCGGGGGCTGCCTAAAACACAGAAGTGGGGGGGTCTGGGAAAAATAGATTTTAATCGGGCATCTTTTTGCAGTAAAGATTGCAGTTTCCGTGCAGCTCCTCGTAACACCTCCAGATTTGGATTGTAGGTAATCACAAGAGGTACCCAGTTTTTTGTTTTGTTTTTTTTTAGTTTTATAATGTAGATGATGGTTTCTTGATATTCTGGTGGTTCTTGTAATCTGGTTTTCAACTGTTCTTGGGTGGTAGCCTTGATTCAAAAAAGTCTTTCTGAGCCCCTCAAGGCGCCGAGTTTAAATAGATTCGTACTACCAATGAGGTAATCTAGTATTGACTGCGGGCATATGCAGTGCTTAAGTCACAACATGGGCCATTCCTCCGGATGAAAAGAGACTTTCTGCTGGGCGGTGCTGGAACGCAGACTGCGTATCATCCTTGAATAAAGTAATAACAATGCAGTCTGTTCTGCAAATGCGCCCAGCAGGAGTCTGGGAAGGGCACCTGCTGCGCAAGCGCACAGCCCGCAACAATAGTACTAGTGGATGGAAGAAATGTAGATAGAAGATTAGGAAGATGATTTCAAAAATAGGAAAAAACAGTGGTGTAAAATATGCAGGGATAACCCAAAATGTACTAATGTGTGTTGTTTTATATACCCCATTATTATAATATGAAAATTAAGTGAATATGTTAAAGTGATATAAAATGTGGGTGAGCCTTGTGAAGATAAGTGAATAAATAAATAAAATAATGTGAATTATTATTAATAATACCGTACATTACTTGTAAACAATCAGTGAAGCATCATAATGTCGTGATTATTAGTACAGTATATGTTCAATAAAGTAATCATATTAAAATTAATAAACACATCTGCATATTTAAATGCATACATATATAAATAGATACATATATCTACACATATGCACACATATACAGTATATACCCATACATTTGTTCATAAATATAAAGTGACAAATTGTGTAAACATTATTATAAATACTGTGAAAATACATACCGTACATACCTAACCATATATCTACACATATTTATATATACCCATACATATTGTCACATACACCACCAGAAAAAGTTAAAAATAATTCATCCACTGTTATTTTAAAGATGATAACACGTTGAGGTAATCTTCATCCTGATAAATGCAGTAATGCTGAAATGAATAATATTCAAAGAGATTGGTCCTAAATCACATATAAAGAGGATGCGTATATTAAAATAAAGAAAAATGAATAAAAATAATTTTAAAATAAATCAGACAAAATTAAAATTCCCAAACATACCCCTTCCCACGTTACGTGACATAAGCGCCGCATATGCCCGCAATCAATACTGGATTTCCTCATTGGTCCTACGTATCATTTAAACTCTGCGCCCTTTCCACCCTGACACGCCCCACATAGAAGCAGGGCGAAACATATGTCAGGGTGTGAGGACCGAGGCACTATGCACTTCTCAACCAGTTAAATTACTGTAGGCTACTATTGATTCACATTATGCCTTTTCTTCGGCGTTGTGGTTGCTCATATGTGATGTGACATATGCATGAATAGTATTGCACTATATACATTATTTACCATACTAGCACCATCTTGGATCGACGATTTTGTCTTCCATTTACAAATTTCTGGAGTAGACACTTTATGTAACAATCATTTTTAGGAGTTATTTGAACATTTGCTTAGTTTCAATTTATATATACTAGCTGTAGTACCTGGCGTTGCCCGGGATAGTAACTGTCACTCTGTCTCTCTCCCAGTCTCTGTCTGTCTGTCTCTCTGTCTGTCTCTTTCCTTGTCTGTCTCTGTGTGTCTGTCTGTGTCTCTGTATCAGTCTCTCTGTCTGTCTCTATCTTTGTGTCTCTGTGTCTGTCTCTCTCCCTCTCTGTCTGTCTCTCTCTATCTTTGTGTCTGTGTCTGTCTGTCTCTCTCCCTCTCTGTATCTGTCTCTATCTCTGTGTCTGTCTGTCTCATTCCCCATCTGTCTCATTCCCCATCTGTCTCTTTCCCCGGTCTGCCTATTAACCCTGTCTGTCTCTGGCTCTTTCCCCGTCTGTCTTCTTCCCTGGTCTGTCTCTTTCCCGGTCTGTCTCTTTCCAGGTCTGTCTCTTTCCCCGTCTGTCTTTGTCTGTCTCTGTTTGTCTCTTTCCTTGTCTGTCTCTCTCTCTCTTTCCCTGTCTGTCTCTTTCCCCATCTCTTTCCCTGTCTGTCTTTGTCTCTGTTTGTGTCTTTCCTTGTCTGTCTCTCTCTCTCTCTCTTTTCCCGTCTGTCTCTTTCCCCGTCCGTCTCTTTCCAGGTCTGCTTCCTTCCAGGTCTGTCTCTTTCCCCCTCTGTCTTTGTCTGTCTCTCTGTCTCTTTCCTTGTCTGTCTCTCTCTGTCACTTTCCCTGTTTGTCTCTTTCCCCGTGTGTCTTTCTGTCTGTCTTTCTGTCTCTGTCTGTCTTTTTGTTCTCCTATCTGTCTCTGTTTGTCTCTTTCCCTGTGTGCCTCTTTCTCTATCTGTGCCTGTCTGTCTGTCTGTCTGTCTCCGTCTGTGTCTGTCTCTCCACCGACATCATATTACTTCACACATAAGCTTCTGATACTATGAATGTCCTTTGTTCCTATAGCAACCAATCACAGCTCCTATTAATAGCCTGTAGCTCGCAGCTCCATTCACTTTAATGAAGACATGTTTCTTTGAGAGTAACTGTAAAGCGCGGTGTTAAATGTTCTTGTCAAAACATAGTCTATGACGTTCCCTGAGTTACATGGGGTGTCTGTGCAAAATGTTGTGCTTGTAAATGCGACGGTGCGGGTTCCTTCAGTGGACATACACACACATACACACATACATACATACAGTACATACATACATACACACATACACTCAGCTTAATATATTAGATTGGGGTTTAACTTATCATCATTAAATTATAGGCTTTTCTACATATCATTGTATATATCAATTTAAGCACAGGATCACTTTACAGTAATCGATTATTGTTATACTTCACATTGCACTTTAGTAAATAATCTCCTTGATGTGATTGCCTGTATTTTTGAGTTTTTACCATTATTATATTTAATTTATATAATCCTAATCATTATTGCGGAATTAATTGTGGTGCTCTTTGTTTGGATATGCTTTATGGTCCTCCTGTTTATGCTGTAACATTCTCATGTTTTTAATCTTATATTTTATTTTTATGTTTCCAATCAATAAAAATAATTGTTTTATATTGGAATTCTTGCTCCTTTCTTTATGACATACCTTCAATTCTTTGATACATAAATTATTGGAGTTTTCTTCCTTTGAATAGTGTGACCAATTTTTTGCTAATTAATGCCCTAATATAGTTGATATGCATAGTACATAAATGATTAGAAAGAGAAGGACCTTGCCAATCCCTGCTGAGTGTGCTCGCCGATGAGGTGGGTGAGTATAACTGTGTGTTCTTTGTTGAATCAGAAAAAGATAGAGGCGCTTTAATGGGTGAATCTACGTGAATGTAAACCACAGTGCTCGGTGATGGTAAGGTTAACCTGGTTAGGTTGTGCTGCTCAGGCACAACTCTGGAAAACCACATGAAGTCCTGGCTGCAGCTCAAATCGCCGACCCACAGCAAGAGGCCAAGGACATAGGCATAAGGGAAATGCAATCTTAATAAGCACTGTCACAGTATCATGGATCAGTTGAGAAAACCTTTTATTTGGAATACAACTAGTGATGGGCAGACTCTTAGGATCAGCGAGTCCAACTGGGTTAAAAAAAAAACAAAAAAACAAAACGCTTCAGGCACGGAATTGATCCTGGATATCTGTCCAGACGCCAGTCCCTATCTGAGTCTATGGGGTCCCAAATCATGCGCCTAAAAATGGTGGTAGAAGATATAGGGGGATAAGACGAAGCACTTTTTTTTATTTTTTATAATTTATTTATTAAATAATAGATATTCACCAGGTACAAATAAGGACATGTACAATGCTTACATGTGAAGCATTTTGCGCCCTGTGTGCACTAGAAAATGGAAAAACTAGAAAAATCCGCACCCTCTGAAAGATTACCGCACCTGCGGCAAAAACCGCGGTAATAACGCACCCGCGGATTGGTACCTGTTTTTTATGCCTTCAATGCAATAAAGCACGCTGGAAAGAAAAAGAAAAAAAAATGTGTTGTCATTTCCTTCTTAGGGATGGATGGATGGATGGGTTTTCCCCCCCAATGGTATTTGTGATACATCACAGGGTCACTGCCAGTCGGTGACATCACTCTATTACCGCTTGTGAGGCCTTGAAGTTTTCGCGAGCGGTAATGTGTTGACATCACCAATCGTGAGAAATGTACTGGAGTTACCCCTGCAGCCTCATTCACGGAACAAGGCTGCATTGAGTACAATGTCTCAGACGTCACTGGATCAATGTGCAAGTGTCGTGGGACCTTGTGTGGATTACGTCGGACCTGGGTGTTTGGGGGGGGTTAATCAAGTTGTGAAAGAGGGGGATTTTTTGTGTTTTATTTCAAATAAAGGATTTTTCAGTGTGTGTGTTTATGTACTTTCACTTACAGATTAGTAATGTTGTGTCATAGACTCTGCCATTACTAATCTTAGACTTAATGGCAGCCTATAGCTGCCACTAACTCCTTATTATCCCGATTGCCACCGCATCACGGCAATCGGGAAGAGCTGGTAACACGCCGGGACTGTCACATAATGGATGCAACATTCTCGGGGCAGCTGCGGGCTTATATTCTTGGCTGCAAAAGTGAGGGGGGAAGGGGGGGGGCAATAACTATGGCCCTTGCTCTCCCCAGCCTGAGAATACCAGGCCCCTGCTGTGTGCTTACCTTGGCTGGACGGAAAAATATGGCAGAGACCACAGGGTTTTTTTTTCCATTTTTTAATATGTACGTTTCTGATTTCTATGTGTCTGTGCATTATATACACTGTCCAAAATTATTAGGCAAATGAGATACTTTTTATACATGTTATCATACTCCAAGCTGTATAGGCTTGAGAGCCAACTACCTATTAATAAATCAGGTGATATGCATCTCTGTAATGAGGAGGGGTGTGGTGTAATGACATCAACACCCTATATAAGGTGTGTTTAATTATTACGCAACTTCCTTTCCTTTGGCAAAATGGGTCAGAAGAGAGATTTGACGGGTTCTGAAAAGTCCAAAATTGTGAGATGTCTTGCAGAGGGATGCAGCAGTCTTGATACTGCCAAACGTTTGAAGCGTGATCACCGAACAATCAAGCGTTTCATGGCAAACAGCCAACTGGGTCGCAAGAAGCATGTTGGGCAAAAAAGGCACAAAAAAACTGCCCGAGAATTGAGGAAAATCAAGCGTGAAGCTGACAAGATGCTATTTACCACCAGTTTAGCCATATTTCAGAGCTGCAACGTTACTGGAGTATCAAAAAGCACAAGGTGTGCCATACTCAGGGACATGGCCAAGGTAAGAAAGGCTGAAAAACGACCACCTTTGAACAAGAAACATAAGATAAAACGTCAAGACTGGGCCAAGAAATATCTTAAGACTGATTTTTCAAAGGTTTTATGGACTGATGAAATGAGAGTGACTCTTGATCGGCCAGATGGATGGGCCAGAGGCTGGATCAGTAAAGGGCAGAGAGCTCCACTTCGACTCAGACGCCAGCAAGGTGAAGGTGGGGTACTGGTATTGGCTGGTATCATCAAACATGAACTTGTGGGACCTTTTCGGGTTGAGGATAGAATGAAGCTCAACTCCCAGACCTACTGCCAGTTTCTGGAAGACAACTTCTTCAAGCAGTGGTACAGGAAGAAGTCTGTATCGTTCAAGAAATGTGAGATCTACAGTGAGGGAAAACAGTACACCTCTCGGAACAGTATCTGGGAGGCTGTGGTGGCTGCTGCATGCAATATTGATCGTAAACAGATCAAGTAACTGATAGAATCTATGGATGGTAGGCTGTTGAGTGTCATCATAAAGAAAGGTGGCTATATTGGTCACTAATTTTTTGGGGGTTTGTTTTTGCATGTCAGAAATGTTTATTTCTAAATGTTAAGCAGTTATATTGGTTTACCTGGTGAAAATAAACAAGTGAGATGGGAATATATTTGGTTTTTATTAAGTTGCCTAATAATTCTGCACAGTAATGGTTACCTGCACAAACAGATATTCTCCCAAGACAGCCAAATCTAAAAAAAAAACACTCCAACTTCCAAAAATATTAAGCTTTGATATTTATGAGTCTTTTGGGTTGATTGAGAACATAGTTGTTGATCAATAATAAAAAAATCCTCTAAAATACAATTTGCCTAATAATTCTGCACACGGTGTATGTGTATGTATGTGTCTGTATGTGAGTGTCATATGTGTATATTTACTCTCTGCTCAATTTCCTCTTCCTGTCCTAATAACATCACTTCCTTGCAAAATGCAGGGTAGTGATGATCACTATGTCCCGAAAAGCTCAAAATACCGAGGGAATACCGATGGAATAACGCAATGAAACGCACATAATTTGCTACCTGCGTTATTCCCTGCGGTATTTCATGATTACATTAGAGTCAATGGGGTAAAATACCGCAGGTACCTGCAGAAAAGTAGTGACATGCTCATTCTTTTTGCTGCAGAAATTCTGCAGCAAAACCTGTAGGGGAAAAAACGCAGTGTTTTTGTTTTTTTTTACCATAGGTTTTGCTGGGGAAGCACTGCAGCAAGGTTATGAACATTTTCTGCCGCAATTCATGCAGCAAAACCGCGGCAAAAAACATAGCGTACGCACAAGGCCTTAAAAGGTTTTTGGTATGGAGATACACATATTCCAGGTACCAGGGGTACATATGCACCTTAATGAGACACAAAGAACCAAAGGAAAAAAAACACAGAACCCATAATAATATCATAGTGACCGTTTCTGCCATAGGTGCCAACTAAGGAACATTCAACTTTAATACCAGACCATAATATATTTACTACAATATAAGAGCGAACAGGCAATCCAGACCATTATTACACTTAGGCGGGTAGCGTCAGAGGAGAGGAATTCCACATCTTCCAGACCTTATTATATTTTTCAGGACAACCTCTATTTTGAAATACTGTCCATTCTTAGGGGAGAGACGCATTTATTAGCTCCACCCACGCATGCACTGTCTGGGGGGGGGGGAGGGGTCTGCCCAGCCATCGCAGGGCAATAAGTTTCCTGGCCATAAATAGGGATTCCCGATGAAATATTTTGTGGTGATGGGACCAGATTCCCTCTTGCAGGACTCCAAACAGGCAGAGTAGTGGATCAGGAGGTATAGGGAAGGAGGCCAGGGAGGACAGAAGTCATACCACCTCACGCCAAAAGGCAGCGATTACCGGGCTGCCCCAGATCATAGGGACGAAGTCTGCATCCTCCACATGTCATCGTGGACACTCTGACGTCTCACGGCATCGCATCTTAAACAATCTCAGTGGGGTAAGATATGCCTGGTGTACTATATAAATTTGGATCATTTTGTTGTAGTTGATGGGGAGACCTTACTAGGCAATTCCAAGACTTATTCCCAGTCATCCTCTTGCATATTCGGAACTAACAGTCCCCACTTTTCCTTAACTGTCAAGGGATGGGACTCATTCCCCACGGACAGTTGGTATGTATACAGAGATGAGATCAGTCCCTTCGGGCCCTGACACCGAAGTCCTTATCAAGGTAAAAGAGGTCCCAGTAGTCCCCCTCATGTGGTGCTGGATCGCCGTTCTAAGCTGCAAGTACTTGAAAAAATGACACCTAGTGACATTGAACTTCGATTCTGGTTAAAGGATAACAGTACATTTTGCTCATAAATCTCACAGAGATTGAAAATACCATGCGCACTCCAGAATGCGGAAGACGGGTGATCTGATAGCATGGGGAAATACATATTCTGCCATAGGGGCATTTCCGCTATAAAATCAGAAAAATGTAGGGCCTTCTTCGCCTGCTTCCACACCTGTCATACCAGCCTATGAAGGGGCAGCAAGTTCTACGACCTCGATCCCCCCCCCCCCCATCTCGAGAAGACCAAGTAAACAATTCGCCGGCCAGAGCGACGTCGCAGGACAGGTAAGTGCATGTGAAGCTGGCGTAGCGATAATGTCCGGGGACTATCGCGCTCGACATCGCAGCATCGGCTTACGATGTCGCAGCGTGCACAGTACCCCTTAGAATTAGGCAAGACAGAGCTGGGCATCCAGGAGGAAATCGCTTTCAACTGACCCGCTAAGTAATAAAAGAAATCTGGCAATGCTGTCCCTCCTAGTTGTTTGAACCTATTGTAGATAGTTATAGCTTAGGTCTTGCATGGCCCCATACAAACCTAGTTATTAGCATATTTAAGGATGAAAAGAATTATTTGAGGACTAAAGGCCGCTTTACACGCGGCGATTTATCGTGCGATCGCACCCACCCCCATCGTTTGTGCAACACGGGCAATTTGTTGCCGGTGTCGCGCAAAGTCGATAACCCCCGTCACACGTACTTACCTCCCGAACGACCTCGCTGTGGGCGGCGAACATCCTCTTCTTGAAGGAGGAGGGACGTTCAGCGTCACAACGACGTCACACAGCGGCCGCCCAATAGAAGCAGAGGGGCGGAGATGAGCGGGACGTAACATCCCGCCCACCACCTTTGTTCCGCATTGCCGGCGGGATGCAGGTAAGCTGCAGTTCATCGTTCCCGGGGTGTCACACGGAGCGATGTGTGCTGCCTCGGGAACGACAAACAACCAGCGCACAGAAGGACGTTCCATATTTTGAAAATGAGCGACGTGTCAACGAGCAACGATAAGGTGAGTATTTTTGCTCGTTCACAGTCGCTCGTAGCTGTCACACGCTACAATATGTCAAACGATGCCGGATGTGCTTCACTATCGACGTGACCCCAACGACATATCGTTTGATATATCGTAGCGTGTAACGGGCCCTTAATACTGCACTATGTTAGAGAAAATAAATTTAGGGAGCAATATCATCTTTTTTAAATTAATACGCCCCAGAAATGGTAAAGGAAGTGTACCCCATAATAGGAATTTACGATTAGCCAGTTCTAGAAGGGGGTTAATATATTAGATGAGAGGTTGCGTTTGCTATCTTCTTGGATAATGATGCCTAAATATTTAAAGTCGGAGACTAAAGGCCGCTTTACACGCAACGACATCGCTAACGAGATGTCGTTGGGGTCATGGAATTGGTGACGCACATCCGGCCTCGTTAGCGACGTCGTCGTGTGTGAAACGCAGGAACGACCGTGAACAATCAAAAAAACTCACCATATCGTTGATCGTTGACACGTCGTTCTAATCCCAAATACCGTTGCTGCTGCAGGTACGATGTTGTTCGTCATTCCTGCGGCAGCACACATCGCTATGTGTGGCACCGCAGGAATGAGGAACATCACCGTCCCTGCGGCCGCCCGCAATGAGGAAGGAAGGAGGTGGGCGGGATGTTACGGCCGCTCATCTCCGCCCCTTCGCTTCTATTGGGCGGCCGCTTAGTGACGCCGCTGTGACACCGAATGAACCGCCCCCTTAGAAAGAAGGCGGTTCGCCGGCAACAGCGACGTCGCTAGGCAGGTAAGTACGTGTGACGGGTGTAAGCGATGTTGTGCACCACGGGCAGCGATTTGCCCGTGACGCACAACCGACGGGGGCGGGTGCTTTCACCAGCTATATTGCTAGCAATCACTAGCGATGTCGCAGCGTGTAAAGCACCCTTAAGCGCGGAAGAGATAAAGCCTCCAAGTGGGACGTAAGACCATGGGAGTGGGACATCAGATTAGATTTATTCCAATTGATTAAAGTCATCTATAATCTCAACAACCCGAGGCAGTGACCGCACCACATCATCCATACCGTAAATATAATCATATTGTCTACATACAGACAGATTTTATAGACCCGGTCAGCAATCCAGATACCCTTAATCAGTCAGTCAGAACGTATCTTAACTACTAAAGCCTCAATGGCCAGGGTAAAGAGCGCTGGGGATAAGGGACACTCCTGACAAGCCCCCTTTCTAATAAAAAGGTTCAGACGAGATCCCATTGACCACCATTTTCCCCTTATGGGCCCGATATAACATCTTGATCCAGGCGCAGAATCAGGCACCAAAACCAAAGTTCTGGAGGCAAGCCATGAGGAAGTTCCACTCCAGGGAGTCGAATGCCTTGGCTGCATCCAGCGAGCCCAAGGCCCATTTGTTGTCCACCACTATAGTACTATATTGGGCAACCGACTGAACTCTTGTGATATTAATGGAAGTATTCTTTCCTGGCATAAAGCCTGTGTGGTCTGAGTTGATAACATCTAGGATTACCGAGTTCAGCCTAGTTGCCAATATTTTAGTAAATATTCTGTAATCTACATTGACTAAGGAGAAGGCGCGATATGATCCACACTCCAGGGGGTCCTTTTTCTCCTTTATATGTACTATTATATTGACCATGGGAACCCCCAGCTGTGACTGCAAATAACGTCAGTTAGGTGACCGCTAATTTCTGCGGCTCAATCTCTGCCTGAAGCTCACAACGGGTGGTCATGTTCTATGTTTAATCGCTGTCACTTCAGATGTAGCAGAGCTGGAATCTTCATGGGACCTCATGTGGATTACATCGGACCTGTGTCATGCTAGGTATGGGAAAGTACTAAGCGAAAGGGAAGGAGAACCTTTTTTCTTTCGGGCCATTTGGAAATTCTAAGATAATTTGGGGATGCACAAAATTGTCAACTTGAAAATTACCCTGCTAGGTTCTGGTAAACAATGCATTGCGATGGCTGGAGCTTCTTCTCTTTAGTGCGGCTGTGATATTAGGCGATATTTATCCTGTTACTTTTCACAACTGCTTTGCCAGGTTTGAGTCGGCTGGGACTGCTGTATATACATCACAGGAGGGGATAAAAGCATATACATCACAGGTGAGTGCTGGGAGGAATATACATTACTGGGGTGGCTGGGGCATAAACATCACAGGGAAGGGTTGGAAAGAATATAGATCACTGGGGAGGCTGGGGGCACAGACATGACTGGGGAGGCTGAGAAGCATAGACATCAAAAGAGACACTTAGAGCACATACATCACTAGGGAGGACTGGGTGGAATATACATCACTAGGAAATCTGGGGGGCATAGACATCACTGGGGGTATATACATCATTGGTGGGGAGCACAGACATTGCTGGGAGTGCGGGGAGAAATAAACTTTACTAGGGAAGCAGCGGGGCATAGACATCACTGGGGGTACATACATCACTGGAGTTATATACATCACTGGGGTGCACAGACATAGCTGGGGGGGCACAAACTTTGCTAGGAGTATTTACATAGCTGGGGGCACAGACAGCAAGGGAGATGCTGGAAGGGCACAGACAGCCATGGGGATGCCAGAGTTGCACAGACAGCCATGGTGACACCAGAGGCACACAGAGTGCCATGGGGATGCCAGAGGGGCAAAGACAGCCCTGGGGGTCGCCAGAGGGGCACAGACAGCCCTGAGGGAGGCTGGGAGCACAGAGAGCGCTGGAGGGCACAGTCAGACCTAGGGGACGCTGGGGGCATAGACAGACCTGGGGGAGGCTGGGAACAGAGAGAGCACTGGGGGAGGCTGGGTGGCACAGACAGACCTGAGGAATGCTGGGGAAGCCACTCTTCTGTGAAACGGGAGCGCATCTCGCCCACAAAGAACATCCTCACACTGGCACTGGCCAGCGTGGGGATGTAGTCCTTTGGTGCAGGATCACAGCATTCAGCAATGAACGATGCATGTGGGGATTAAATAGCCTGCAGTCAGCAACATGCGGCTACCACCCCAGCACTGCGATCCCCGGTAATCTGCAGAAAAAGTAATTGTGGTCTGCATACAGCCTCCGGGCTGGAGGTTTCCCACCCCTTTTCTAGGGGGGAGATGGTGACCCCTGACCAAACCTACCGCTGGTCCCTGGGGTCCCTCACCACCCTAGATAAGTTCCACACCTATGCGCCGAGCCAGATACCTGACCCTAGGTACCCCTAGTGCTATTCCCTAAATAGGGAACGGGTGGGATGAGCTCTTCATCAACCCCACTAAACACTAGAGAGACGCAAGGTGGACACATCAGTTTTAGTGTATCCAATGTAATGTGTACTGCAGACTCAGTTCAATTTCAGCATATCCAACGTGATGTACACAGCAGTCTTTGTGTATCTAATGTGATATATACAGCAGTTTTGGCGTATCCTATGTGATGTACACAGCAGAGTCTCGGTGTATCCTATGTTATCTATTTAGTGTTGACCTGTGTATACTGTACAGTGCTTTGTATATTAATATACAGTGTAGAAGAAACCTAGACCATGTACCGGAATAGACAAAGGACTCCGCAATTCCCTCACCCGGCTTCTTGACTTCAACAATGGTTTAATAAGGAGCAGCCTGCTCTCTGCTCCATAATTAAGCCTGCGTGCCTGAAACTCCACACAGAAGGTTCGATTCTGTGTGTGGGAGCTATAGCCCTCCGATTACCGTATTTTTCCTATTATAAGACGCACTTTTCCTCCCAAAAATGTGGGAGGAAAATGGGGGGTGCGTCTTAAAATCCGAATATAGCTTTACCTGGGGGTCCTGTCTGTGCGGCCGAGTACCTGTGCTTGCATGTGGGTGGCAGCCGGGTACCTGTGGCTGCGTGCGGGCAGCAGTCGGGTGCCTGTGCCTGCGTATGGGCGGCAGCCGGGTGCCTATCCGGGCGGTAGTCGGGTGCCTGTGCCTGCATGCGGGCGGCAGCCGGGTGCCTGTGTGCAGGAGGAAGACGGCACCGACAGGCACCCGGCTGCCGCCCTCACACAGGCACCCGGCTGACGGCTGCCACCCGCAGGGAAGCACAGGTACCTGGTCGCTTGCAGGCAGGGTGGGCGGGCAGCCTGCTGGTGGCCACTCTGTGCATGCGGGGCTGGCGGCTGTGCAGCAGGTTACCCAGTTTGTCTACGGTCCCAGTTTCAAATTATGGCGCCAGGAGCGGGCGCGTGCGCAGATGGAGCTCTTGGATGAGAGCTCCATCTGCGCATGCGCCGCTCCGGGAGTCAGCGTGTGCGCAGATGGAGCCCTTGGATGAGAGCTCCATCTGCGCATGCGCCGCTCCAGGCGCCATCATTTGAACCGGTACCGCGGACACTGGGACACTCACTGCACTGGCCTGCTGCATGACTCACCCGCCGCCACTGCTGCCGCCACCACGGACGCCACCACACCTGCCACCACGGACGCCACCGCACCTGCCACCATGGATCCCGCTGCCACTGACCCGCCGTGCCTGCTAGCACAACCTCTGCCTCCTGTGACCCCGCTTGACCACCACTGCTGCTGCCCTCCGGTAAAAGAACACCGGAGTATAAGACGGACCCCATTTTTCTTTTTTTACCTTTTTTTATGTCTAAATTTGGGGTGCATCTTATAATCCGGTGCGTCTTATAAAGCAAAAAATACGGTATATGCCTTTTGCACTGGTGAGCAGCAGAGAAAAGGTTAATCCTGGGCCTGGATCTTCTCTACTAGGTCAGCTTTTGAGGCAAAACTCGATGTGAACAGGTGAATAGTTAGCACAGTATAAATAGACAGCCAGCTCTTCTCAGTGTTAGGCCTCTTTCACACGTCAGTGATTTTGGTATGTATGTGCTAGTTTTTATATGTACCAGAATCACGGACATACACAGACCCATTAAAAATCAATGGGTCTGCGCACACATCAGTGATTTTTCACTGTCCATGTCTCCATGCGATGTACACGCGTGTCTGTGTGCTCCGCACGGAGACATGTCCGTTTTTGACTGGCATCACTGATGTCCCATGGACCACACTATGGTGTGATCTGTGAAACACGTACCAGAAAAACACGGATATTGAAAATAAAAAGCATTTTATACTCACCTTCTCCAGCGATGCTGTCTCAGGCCTCTGCTGGCTGCTGCTTCGAGGTCGGCTAATTACTGTCATGCATATTCAGTTATGCACGACACCGCGACCCGGAAGTAGGTGCAGCGGCGGCCGGAAACACGGCAGAGACAAAGAGTTCAGCACCACGGATAGCAGGAGTGGGGACAGGTGAGTATACCTCCATGTGCTATCAAAGATGATGGACACGGACTACGGATAGCACATGGATAAACCACGTGTGCCATGAATCACGTCACATGGAGGGACATATGCGTTTTTTACACGTCAATGAAAAACGTCTGTATTTTTCATTGACGTGTGAAACAGGCCTTATGCGGGCGTCACACGGGACGATCTATCGTGCGATCGCACGAGCGATCGTACCCGCCCCCGTCGTTTGTGCGTGGGCAATTAGTTGGGCACACAAAGTCGTTAACCCCCTGTCACACGCACTTACCTCCCGGACGACCTCGCTGTGGGCGGCGAACATCCTCTTCCTGAAGGGGGAGGGATGTTCGGCGTCACAGCGACGTCACACAGCGGCCGGCCAATAGCAGAGGAGGGGCGGAGATGAGCGGGACGTAAACATCCCGCCCACCTCCTTCCTTCTGCATTGCCGGCGGGATGCAGGTAAGCTGTGTTCATCGTTCTCGGGGTGTCACATGGAGCGATGTGTGCTGCCCCGGGAACGATGAACGACCGGCGCACAGAAGAAGAAACGACTTTTTGAAAATAAGCGACGTGTAAACGAGCAACGATAAGATGAGTATTTTTGCTCGTTCACCATCGCTCGTAGCTGTCACACGCTACGATATATCAAACGATGCAGGATGTGCGTCACGATGTAACCACGCCGACATATCGCCCGATATATCGTACCGTGTGACGCCCACATTAGAGTGGCTGGGCTTGAGAACTGAAGCCGTCTGTCTGTTGTGAAGGAAGAGGAAACCAAAGCTGTATGAACTGGCACGTCTAGCACTGATGTTATGCTGTTTACCAAGGTGGACTTTTCCTTTTGTAACTGTGTCTGAATTAAGACTGTGCATTATGTTTGTGTTAAGCGGGCTTTACACGCTGTGACATCGCTAGCCGATGCTAGTGATGTAGAGCGTGATAGCAGCCGCCCCCATCGTACGGCCGATATGTGGTGATCGCTGCCGTAGCGAACATTATTGCTACGGCAGCGTCACACGCACATACCTGTTCTGCGACGTCGCTGTGACCGGCGAACCGCCTCCTTTCTGAGGGGGCGGTTCGTTCAGCGTCACAGCGACATCACAGCAGCGTCACTGAACCGTCGCTCAATAGAAAAGGATGGGCGGAGATGAGCGGCCGGAACATCCCGCTCACCTCCTTCCTTCCTCATTGCTGGCGGGACACAGGTAAGGTGATGTTTGTCGTTCCAGTGGTGTCACACATAGCGATGTGTGCTGCCGCAGGAACGACAAACAACATCGTTACTGCAGCAGCAACGATAATTGGGAAGAGGGGGACATGTCACCGATGAGCGATTTTGAATGTTTTTGCGACGATTCAAAATCGCTCATAGGAGTCAGATACAACGAGATCGCTACAGCGGCCTGATGTGCGTCACAAATTCCGTGACCCCAACGAGATTTAGCCACCTTTAGTGTGAATAAAACACTGACCTTTTTGGACTGAAAACCTGTGTATGCCTCTTTACTGCATCCCTGCCGTTGCCTACTAGAGCTGAATCCCTACAGGGATCATACTGTATGGGAGACTGTGCAGACATGATACTGTTTGGAGAGCTATGGGGACATCATACCACAGGCGGACATATCATTGTTGCATCCAGTGCAGCGCGCAATAGCTAATCACCACCTAAAGTCAGTACTTTGTAAAGACTCTTTTTGTGGTAATTACAGCTGAAATTACTTTGGAAAGTCTCTATGAGCTTTCCGCATGTTGCCACTGGGATTTTTGCCTATTCCTGAAGACAAAACTGCTCCAGCTCCTTCAAGTTAGATGGTTTCCTCTGTTGAACAGCAATCTTCAAGTCTGATCACAGATTCTCAATTGGATTAAGGTCTGGGCTTTGACTAGGCCACTTCAATAGTTTTACGTTTCCTCTGAAACCACTCGAGTGTTGCTTTAGCTGTGTGCCTTGGGTCATTGTCGTGTCGGAAGGTGAACCTCTGTCCCAGTCCGTTAAATCACTGAAAGACTGTTTAAAAGTTTTGCTCAAGATTATCCTTGTATTTCGCACCATCCATCTTCCCCTTGACTTGGACCATTTTCCCTGTCCATGCTAGTGTTCTTTGGTTGATGAGCTGTGTTGGTTTGGTGCCAGACATAGCGTTTACCTTGGTGGCAAAATAGTTCAATTTTGGTCTCATCTGACGACTGCACCTTCCTTCATACATTTGTGGAGCCTCCCACATGTCTTTATGGCAAAATCAAAACAAGACTTACATTTTTTGTCTGTAAGCAACATCTTTTTTTTCTTGTAACTCTTTCAAAAAGGCTTAGTGTGGTTGTATGGGCAGATAATATACAGTAGTTTCTGCTTCAAAACTCTGCAGCTCTTTCAGAGCTACCTTTTGATCTCTGTGCTGCCTCTCTGATTAATGCCCATTATGCTTGGGCTGATAGTTTTGGCAGGTAGCTCTCTCTTGACAGGTTTCTTGTGGTACTATGTTCTTTCCATTTGATGAAATGGATTTGATGGTGCTCAGGATATCATCAGAGATTGGGATATTTTTTCAGAACCCGACCCTGACTTGTACTCAGGCCCGGACTGACCATAGGGCAATTCTGGCAAATGACAGATGAGCCGGTCCCTGTAGTGGGCCGGTGCCTGTAGTGGGCTGCTGTATCTGCAGTCACCACCGCGATTCTCAGCAGTATGTGCATGCCGGGCACACTAGCTGCAGCAGGACCAGGAGGCAGCGCGCTTCGCTGTGCCGGCCCTGCTGTGTGCACACTGCTGAGGAGCGCAGTGGAGCCAGTGCCGGTGACCGCAGCTTCCTCCTTCCTATTCAAATGTATCTTTCAGACGTAAATACTTTTGAACAGTGTAACGCCGGGACTGGGCCCCGCCCCCGATGTGCAGCAACGTGATGAGATCAGCACCTTGCTGACGTCATGATAGTGCTGCGGGCGCCACACTGGATGCATCAGGCAGCGGTAAGCGCTCCATGGATTATTTAATTAATGGGGATGAGTGGGAAGAGGCTGAGGACACGCATAACGGGGAACATTTGTGAAGGAACACAGCTTTGTGACAGGCAGAGGGGGAGTACTGTATTCCGAGGGAGGGAGGCAGGAGTGTGTGGAGTGATGGGGTAGTTTAATTTGTGTGTGTAGGGGGTGATGGGTGGGCATTGTATTATGTCTCGGGAGGGGGTAATGGAGGGTGCATTGTGTGTGGGGGGAGGGGTAATGGGGGTGCATTGTATTGTGTGTGTGTGTGTGTGTGTGTGTGTGGGGAGGGTGTAATGGGGGGTGCATTGTATTTGTGTGTGTGTAGGGGGTGATGGGGGGTGTATTGTATTGTGTGTGGGCAGGGGTAATGGAGGGAGCATTGTATCGTGTCTGTGGGGGGGAGGGGTAATGGAGGGTGCATTGTAGTGTGTGTGTGTGTGTGTGTGTGTGTGTGTAGGAATAATGAGGGTGCATTGTATTGTGTGTGTGTGGGGGGGAGGGGTAATGGAGGGTGCATTGTATTGTGTGTGTGTGTGTGTGTGTGTGTGTAGGGGTAATGGGGGTGCATTGTATTGTGTGTGTGTGTGTGTGTGTGTGTAGGGGTAATGGGGGTGCATTGTATTGTGTGTGTGTGTGTGGTGGGGGGAGGGGTAATGGAGGGTGCATTGTATTGTGTGTGTGGGGGTTATTACAAAAGAGCAGTTTGGGGGGAATATATAAATAACTAATAATAAAGGGACAATATGGGGGGATATTATGGAGAGAGGCAGTGTGGGGGTATATTATAAAGAGAGCAGTGTGGAGGGGACATTAGGGAGAGAAGCTGTGCATGGGGACATTATGGAAAGAGGCAGCATGGGGGTATATTAAGGAGAGAGGCAGTGTGGGAGGTATTTTTGATAAGGGCAGTGTGGGGGGGTATTTTGTGAAGGAAGCACAGCAATTATTTATTCAGGGGCACAGCATGGGAGATATTTATATTTATGGGGCAGTAGAATGATACTTTTTTTTGTAAAGGTGCTGTGTGGGGAAGTGCTGCTGAAGAATAAAGAGGGAGGTTTTCAGAGACGAGCAGTGGGCACGAAACCTCATCATGGCGTCTGTACTAAGTGGAGACAAAAAGGATGAGAACGACTCAGAAGATGTCACCTACAAAGGTACCTGGATGTAGATGATTATTTTGATGCTGCCTGCGTCTTATCAGTATTGTGGTTCCTGTATGGTCCACAGTCTGATAACAACAACTCCCAGCATCTCCTCACCATTGTTAAGCTGGGAGTTGTAGATTCTGGGCATCTTCCGAGCCTTCCCATTGATCTGCATTGTAAAATACAGAGCGTTTTCCGAGTGGAAAACACCAGAAGAATGGAGCGGTCACTTCTTTTAATCACTTGGTGGTTTTAGAAACCTGAAGTGGGTAAAAGATGCTCAAAATCCTGATCCTGTGCAGAGTCAGCAGATGCAGATGGCCATTCGAGAATTTTTCATAGTAGTTTCCATGGTGGGATCTACCCCCCAAAAAATGTCATTGCACATTTGTTAAGTGGTAAGTATCCAAAATTATCACCAGTGAAAACAACAGATTCTTTGATCACCTATCTGTAGAATAGGTCATCAGTATTAGTTCAGGGGGATGTGATTTTATATCCCTGCCCATCAGCTATATGACCGCAGCATTATGTGGAGAGCAGCATCCTCTTCATTATCTGCGAGACCCAGCTCTGTAGGGAAAATAGCGACTTCACCAGGCCCTGCTACTAAGAGCAATAAATAGGACTGAGCTGTAATACTGAATGCAGCCGTGACTACATGTTATATGGTCGTGTTATACAATCTACAAGTGCACAAAGATATTACACATTCACCACGCGACAATGTCGGGGAGGATGACGCTGCGCTCACCACGCTCGGGTCCGGCGGTTGGGGTTGCTTCGCTTGCTGCTCGGTGGCTCGAGCGGTGGGCCGGATCCGGGAACTCGAGCGGCGCTCCTCGCCCGTGAGTGAAAAGGGGAATGGTTTTGGGGATTTATTGTCCGTGACGCCACCCACGGTTGTGGTGAGGTTGTGACACCACCGCTGCTCTGGACGGGGATCCCGGGAGCGATGACTGGGAGCAGCTTAGATGTTGTTTTCCCCTCCGTGGGTAGGGGGGTTGGTTGTCCCGGGACCCGGTGAGGGAGGAGATGGCAGGTGGGTTACGGGACCTGGTGAGGTGCAGGGTCGCGGGGGCAGCGCGGTGCCGCACGGCACAGTGGTACTCAGTCAGCCAATGATGAATGCGAAGTCTCCGGTAAAACAAACGGCTGGATGGACGGGTCCCACAGACGGCTGCGGTGGTTTTTCTCCCGGTAGGTTGGCGGTGACTGACTTTCCCTGCACCTGTGTTATGTTCTTGGTTCTGATGGCTTCCCACCGGTAACCTGCTCCCCAGCTTGGATGGATGCTGAGGGAGCCCCTTTTGCCCGCAGGCTCTGGCCCTGGGAACTGTAGCCTTGGCGGTGACTGTATTTCCCTTCATGGTTTGAGCGGTTGCCTTCAATCGGGTCTTGACTGCTGGGAAACCCCGGAGGTTCCCTTCGCTAACGGATTTGACCGGTTTTACGGCGATTCCAAGCCTGGTCGGGGTCCGTAGGCCCTGCCGAATGGTGCTGGCTTCTCTTCGCTCCCCGATCCGGTACCGGCGGGCCACCGCCCGTCCCTGGTCCTTACGGTTCACGTCAATCAGCCCCTCCTGCAGACGGTCACCACCGTCTGCCAACCTTGCTGTATGTGCCCGGGCCACGCACCCGGACACGGTCAGTCTGCTCCACTACCACTTCACTCCACTGACTGCTCTCTCTTCCTTTTCCTGCCTCCAGGACTGTGTACTCCTCGGTGGGTGGGGCCAACCACCTGGCTCCACCCCCTGGTGTGGACATCAGCCCCTGGAGGGAGGCAACAAGGATTTTTGTCTGACTTTGATGTGCCTAGCCGGGGTGTGGGGTGTGTTGTTGCAGTACCTGTGACGTCCTGGCTTGTCCAGGGCGCCACATTCCCCCTTAGTAAAATGCAGACCGTCCGCGGGCTGCCCGTCCATCACCGGTTTTATTTTTGTTAACTGTAAAAGAGTAAAAACATTTAAAACACAAGCATTTTTAGTCAAACTTCCCATAACGGGAGGCACATTCTTAAACGTTGCTAACGGTATATGTTTATTAAACGGTACGGCTTCCGCTCTTCTCCCACCCAAACAACCTGGCCCTAATGCTGCCCCTAAGAAGTGGGCAGCACCCCTTGCCCCAGTCCAGAACCAAGTTGCCCGAGCGGGTACAGTCTCTTTCAGAGGACCCGCATCCATGGGGACCACTGAACCCCCTGGAGGATCGCCACCAGTTACGGTAGTGGCGGGCCTGGGCCATCCCTTTCCTCCAGGCCCATCCTTCAAATCTGCCTCTCCGGAGGCGGTAACGGTTTAAGCCAAACATTTATTTACATCCCACAAGTTTGTGGTTGCCCTGCAAGTTCTCGGGCTTGTCCGTAGCAGTTTCTACGCAACGGTTGCAGAAAGTCCCTACGGGGACTAGTTGCCGGCAATGGTCAGTTCAATCACGGTTCCAATCAGATAAACTTCGGTTGATTCAATCTTATCATTTAAACTTTTATCTATACACTCAACACAGCAAGGCAGGCAGTGGGGCAGAGGGAACAACTAGTCCCTCCTCCCTGCTATCGTGTGGGGCAGGCGGAGGCGTAGGGGAGCTGGGTACAGGTACATCCCTGGGCACTGGCTCATGGTCGATCACTTCCATCACCTCATCAACGGGTTGTGGGAACAGTATCACTGGAAGAATCACCGCGCCGTTCTGCGTAGGCCAGTCTGCCGGGAAATCACCCATCACGGTATGGATTACCTATTTTTCTTTCTCCTCCGCCGGCCTGGGAACCAGAGCTTCAGCTGCTACCCTCAATGGTGGTGGGCATCTCTTTAGATGGTCCCGGGAAACCGTGGCCAAAGTCTTCCCCTGGTCACGGCTGATCTGATAGGCCTTCCCATTCTCCCATCCGGTGGGCTGTATTACATACAGGGTCTTTTCCCATTGATCATCCAGCTTGTGGGTCCTTCTTTTTCGCTTCAGCACTACATCCCCAGGCTGGAAGGGACCGGCAGGCGCCTTCTTGTTGAAGCACTGCTCCTGCTGTCCCCGACTCCGGAACAAGTTCTTTTCAACATATTCCTGGACCTGTCGGTACTGTGCTCTCCGCCGAGTGTCCCATCCAGCTGTCGAAGGGAGTACTTCTGGGGCTTCCAACACCATTTCTAAATCCACTGGTAGCCGGCCGGGGCGAGCCCTCATCAGGTATGCTGGGGTGCATTTCGTAGAGCTGGAAGGGATGTTGTTATACATATCGACCAGGTCAGGTAGCTTCTCCGGCCACAGGTTCCGCTCTTCCAGCGGTAACGTCTTGAGGAGGCCCAGGACCAAGTGGTTCATCTTTTCACACATGCCATTGGTTTGGGCATGGTAAGGCGTGGTCCAGATTTTCTTGCAGCCGTACAACTGGCAGAATTCTTGGAATACCTCCGCTTCAAAGGCCGGACCCCGGTCGGTAAGCACCCTCTCGGGGTACCCATGCGGTCGACAGAAATAAGCCTGGAACGCTCTAGCGGCAGTACGGCCGGTTAGGTCCTTAACTCGGACAACCTCCATGAATCTTGAATAGTGGTCTACAATGGTCAGAGCGTAGGTGTACCCACTTCGGCTGGGGGTGAGCTTCACATGGTCGAGGGCAACCAGCTCCAGCGGTTGATGCGTAATGATCGGGTGTAGGGGTGCCTTCTGGCTGGCCTCATCCTTCCTTCGCAAGGCACAGGGACCGCATTCTCGGCACCAGGCCTCCACAGATTCCTGCATTCCACTCCAATAGAACCGCTCTCTCAACAGCATCTCCAGCTTCTTCCACCCGAAGTGTCCAGCACCATCATGGTATGCTTGCAGGACGGTGGGCACGTTAGCCTGGGGAATCACTAGCTGGCGGACCTTCTCGTGGGTCTTCGGGTTAATCAGCTCACGATACAACTTCCCCTGGTGTAGGTACAGCCGGGTCCGTTCTCACCACAGACGTTGGGCTTCAGCAGGGGCGGCAGGGTCTATCCCAGCAGAACCCTGTTCCCCCAGGGTCTTGACCAAGCGGACAGCAGGTGCCTGGTCCTGAGCTTCTTGCCACTCCTGACTGGGCAGCGGGTCTAGGTTCACCCGTTGTTGATGGACATGCACCTTCTCGGTTAGCGGCCGGTGAAACGCAGGCAACTCGATCTCTTCAAGGTCGTCATCCTCCGGCCCCTCTTCCGACAGGTGGGGCATCCGGGAGAGTGCATCGGCATTAACGTTGGTACGGCCGGCCCGGTACTTGATGGTGAAATCGTAGTTGGCTAACCTGGCCACCCACCGCTGCTCCAATGTGCCCAGCTTGGCTATATCTAGATGGGTTAGCGGGTTATTGTCCGTGTAAGCGTTGAACTTGGCTGCTGCCAGGTAATGGTGGAACCGCTCTGTGATAGCCCACACCAGTGCTAAGAGCTCAAGCTTGAAAGAGCTGTAGTTCTCAGGATTCCTTTCAGTCGGTCGGAGTTTTCGGCTAGCATAAGCAATCACCTTCTCCCTTCCGTCTTGGACCTGGGATAGAACAGCCCCCAAGCCCACATTGCTGGCATCGGTGTAGAGGATGAATGGGCGGCTGTAGTCGGGGTACGCTAGGATTTCCTCCCCGGTCAGGGCCGCTCTCAGCTGGCGGAAGGATTCTTCATGCTTTTCTTCCACACCAATGGGGCTCCTAGGGGTCTACCACCCTTGGTCTGTCCCACGAGGAGGTCTTGCATGGGGGCAGCCATTTTCGTGTACCCCTTAATGAAGCGACGGTAATATCCCACCAGGCCCAGGAACTGCCTCACTTCCCTCACTGTGGTCGGTCTCGGCCAGTTTTGGATGGCAGTGATCTTCTCGGGGTCGGGGGCGACACCTTCCGCACCCACCACATGTCCAAGGTACTGCACTCTGGGCTTCAGCAGATGACACTTTGAGGGTTTCAACTTCATCCCATACTTGGCAAGAGACGCGAACACCTCGGCTAGGTGCTCCAGGTGGGCTTCATACGTCTGTGAGTACACAATCACATCATCTAAGTACAGCAGGACGGTCTCGAAATTTAGGTGCCCCAGACAGCATTCCATCAGCCGTTGGAAGGTTCCGGGGGCATTGCACAGCCCGAACGGCATGCTGTTGAACTCACAGAGTCCCATGGGAGTGGTGAAGGCAGTCTTCTCTCGGTCTTCAGGCGCCACGGCCACCTGCCAGTACCCACTGGTGAGGTCAAGGGTAGAGAAGTAGTTAGAGGTTCTCAACGCGGCCAGGGTTTCTTCAATTCGGGGCAGAAGGTAAGCATCCCTATGCGTTATCTGGTTAATCTTCCGGTAATCCACACACATCCGCATGGTGCCATCCTTCTTCTTAACCAGCACCAACGGGACAGCCCAGGGACTACAGCTGTCCCTAATAACCCCCGCCTCCTTCATGTTCCTCAACATGTCTTTGGCGCATTGGTAGTGTGCAGGGGGAATAGGCCTGTAACTCTCTTTAATAGGGGGGTGTTCACCGGTGGGGATGTGGTGTTGGACCCCTTTAATCTGCCCAAAATCTAGAGGATGTTTGCTAAAAACTCGCTCATACTCCTGTACCACCCGGTATACCCCTTCTTTGTGATGTGTAGGGGTATCATCAGTGCCTACGTGTAGCTCTTGACACCACTCGTCTAACTTCCCCAGGGATGGGTGAGAACTGGCAGTAGGCGGTGAGATCGGGGGAATGGCCTCGTGGATGGTGTGGGGATCTAGAGTGAGCAACTTGGCAAGGGTAGTGTACCGGGGAAGCCTAACCTCTTCCTCCCCACAGTTCAGCACCCTTACGGGCACTCTCCCTTTCTTGATGTCTACCACCCCTCGGGCGGCCATTACTGTGGGACAGTGTTTGGAGGGCATGGGCTCTATCATGGTGGGGTAGTCTCGCCCTTGGGGCCCTACCGCTGCCCTACACCAAATCATCATCTCACTCCTGGGAGGCACAATCAAAGGGGCCGCGTCCAGCACTCTCACTCCCCCAATCTCTCTTCCTGTCGAGTTCACATGCTGGCGATACATCAGGGCCCGGATCTCACGCTGCACAGCTCTCTGTTGGCTCCCCGCCGCTGTGGCGGCCAGCTGCTGCAGTAGGGTCAGCACCTCACTCATACAGTGCTCCATCACATTAGTCCCTAGCACTACTTTCGGGTTATGATCGCTAGGTTCATTCATTATCACAATCAACCCCTGGTGTTGCAGTTCAGCTCGTCCCACAGTCATGGCCACTTATTTGTACCCCACTTGGGTCAATGGGAGTCCATCAGCGGCAATCAGTGTCATGCTGCCATCTGGGGGGGCAAGTTCGTCCTTCCCCCAATACCGTTGATACAGTGTGTATGGTATTGTGGTTACCTGAGATCCAGTGTCCAGGAAAGCCATCAGCGGGATGCCGTCCACTGCCAGGGGGATGATGGGCTGGGCTCTGATGTACCGGTCCCGCCAGTCGGGGGGCCACTGGGTTCTACTCCTGAGGATTGGCTCGTGGCCCCAGGGGTTGCTCGTTTAACGGACACCGTCGGGAGTAGTGGCCAGGCTTGCTGCACCTGTAACAAATCGGAGGTCCATACCGTGAGTCATTGGCCCTTCTCCGCTGCATCCAGGGGACGTCCTCGGGGCTGTCGGCGAGCTGCATCTTCCCCGGGGGCTGGGATCTGGTCGGAGGCTGGAGTGCGGCGAGGATCTTGGCGAGGTCCCCATGCATGCCAGACCTGGGCAGCCAGTTCCTCCATCATTCCGCTTGGGGCTGTAGGTACCGGAGGCGTTGGGAGGACAGGGGCCACCACGACGGGAACCGTCTCAGCTGGCCATGGGGCTGTCTCAGGGACTTCCGATGCTGGGGGCTGCAGAGCTTTAATGGCCCGTTCCTATAACACGGCAAAGTTCACATCAGGGTGTTCTAGGGCCCACAGCCGGAGTTGTTTGCGGTCCTCCGAGGACCTTATCCCCTGCACAAACTGCTCAACTAACATTTTGTTGCTGTCCGCACCGTTAATGGTGTCTACCCGCTTCAGTGTACGGAGGGCGGTTTGTAGGGGCAAGGCATAGTCCCGAATACTATCCGCGGGCCGTTGCCGGCATTGATAGAACTGCATGCGCAGCTCGGCTTCGGTACGGGTCTCAAAGGCAGTCTGCAGCTTCTCAAAGATGGTGGCTACAGAGGACCGGTCCCCCTCGGCCCAGGTCTCCGCCTCCTGGACAGCCGCACCGGTTAGCTGCCCCAGCACTACCGCTGCACGTTGCTTATCAGTCAGGGGGTACAGTTCTAGTAGCGGACTAAGCCTCTTCCGGAAGACCTGCAACACGTCAGGTTTCCCATAGTACTGCGGCAGCCAGGTAGCTCCGGGCACATAGGGCAAGGAGAAAGGCATCACCTGATTGAGAGCTTGGGCCGCGGCGCCCCCCGCCAGTGCGGCCGGGACCTGGGCGGGCCCATTCCCATCCACGGGTGCCACTGCGGCTGCGACCGCCGCTCCTCCAGCGGCTCCGTCGGGCGCAGACATCTTGTTTCCGTCCCCCTTAGTCTTTATCCGGCTCCTCCTCTACAGGGGCGAGGTTTCGGCTTTCGCGCCTCCACTGCTCGAGGAGACGCTCGAGCGGGGACTTTTCGCACCCAAAATGGCGGCTTCTGAAAATGTTCGGCCGGACACCTCCGGCGGGACACAAGGCGCACCTCCACCAGACGGCAGAGTGGTAAGTTCCTGTTCGTGATGCCAAGTTGTCGCGGGCGGGGAGGATGACGCTGCGCTCACCACGCTCGGGTCTGGCTCGGGGTTGCTTCGCTTGCTGCTCGGTGGCTCGAGCGGTGGGCCGGATCCGGGGACTCGAGCGGCGCTCCTCGCCCGTGAGTGAAAAGGGGAATGGTTTTGGGGATTTATTGTCCGTGACACCACCCACGGTTGTGGTGAGGTTGTGGTGAGGTTGTGACACCACCGCTGCTCTGGACGGGGATCCCGGGAGCGATGACGGGGAGCAGCTTAGATGTTGTTTTCCCCTCCGTGGGTAGGGGGGTTGGTTGTCCCGGGGCCCGGTGAGGGAGGCGATGGCAGGTGGGTTACGGGACCTGGTGAGGTGCAGGGTCGCGGGGTACTCACTCAGCCAATGATGAATGCGAAGTCTCCGGTAAAACAAACGGCTGGATGGACGGGTCCCACAGACGGCTGCGGTGGTTTTTCTCCCGGTAGGTTGGCGGTGACTGCCTTCCCTGCACCTGTGTTATGTTCTTGGTTCTGATGGCTTCCCACCGGTAACCCGCTCCCCAGCTTGGATGGATGCTGAGGGAGCCCCTTTTGCCCGCAGGCTCTGGCCCTGGGAACTGTAGCCTTGGCGGTGACTGTATTTCCCTTCACGGTTTGAGCGGTTGCCTTCAATCCGGTCTTGACTGCTGGGAAACCCCGGAGGTTCCCTTCGCTAATGGATTTGACCGGTTTTACGGCGACTCCAAGCCTGGTCGGGGTCCGTAGGCCCTGCCGAATGGTGCTGGCTTCTCTTCGCTCCCCGATCCGGTACCGGCGGGCCACCGCCCGTGCCCGGTCCTTACGGTTCACGTCAATCAGCCCCTCCTGCAGACGGTCACCACCGTCTGCCAACCTTGCTGTATGTGCCCGGGCCACGCACCCGGACACGGTCAGTCTGCTCCACTACCACTTCACTCCACTCCACTGACTGCTCTCTCTTCCTTTTCCCGCCTCCAGGACTGTGTACTCCTCGGTGGGTGGGGCCAACTGCCTGGCTCCACCCCCTGGTGTGGACATCAGCCCCTGGAGGGAGGCAACAAGGATTTTTGTCTGACTTTGATGTGCCTAGCCGGGGTGTGGGGTGTGTTGTTGCAGTACCTGTGACGTCCTGGCTTGTCCAGGGCGCCACAACAAGTGGGCCTGTGCACCCCCAAATGCCAGGGCTGAATTTTAGTCTCAGTCCGGCCCTGCTTGTACTTCTCAAATACTTTGTCGCTAACTTGTTTGGAGATCTCCTTGGTCTTCATGGTTTTGTTTGGTTAGTGATAGTCAGGGGTGGGATTCAGCCTGTTCCGTCCGGTTCGCGTGAACCGGTTGTTAAAATAGCAGCTAATTCCCCGAACCGGCAAGAAACGACTCTGGCGATCAGGTTCCCTGTATTCATTTGTGTTAGTGTCTTTAAGACACTAACACAAATGAATCCCCGTACCTACGTATGTGCCGCACCTCTGGGTTTAGTGGAGCCTGTCTGCACCCTGACCTGGCGTGTTGTGACGGGCTAACGCTGCAGAGTTTACGGCAGCGTGGTGAGGTAGCTCCTCCTGCTGCCGCCTGTCAGCGTCAGTGTGACTGCAGAGTGCCACGGAGGATGGAAGACAGAGGAGAAGCCGCCGATGCTTGGAGCAGGTAAGCACTCATAGAGCCAAAGATGCAGGGAGCAGGGAGAGGAGCCGCATAAAGATGGGAACTACATGGGTAGAGAAGGCCGCATAGATGGGAACTATATGGGGAGAGGAGGCCACATAGATGGGAACTATATGGGGAGAGGAGGCCGCATAGATGGGAACTATATGGGGAGAGGAGGCTGCATAAAGATGGGAACTATATGGGAAAAGGAGCCATATGGGACAGGATCTGCAGGGGAAAAGGAGCACATAAGATGAGATCTGCTGTGGAAAGAGGCTATGATGGGATCTGCAGGGGAAAGAGGCCATAATGGGATGAGATCTGCTGGGGAAAGAGGCCATGATGGGATCTGCAGGAGAAAGAGGCCATAATGGGATGGGATCTGCAGGGGAAAGAGGCTATAATGGGATGGGATCTGGTGAGGAAAGAGGCAATGATGGGATCTGCAGGGGAAAGAAGCCATGATGGGATCCGCAAGGGAAAGAGGCCATAATGGGATGGGATCTGCAGGGGAATCAGGCCATAATGGGATGGGATCTGCTGGGGAAACAGGCCATGATGGGATCTGCAGGGGAAAGAGGCCATAATGGGATGGGATCTCCTGGGGAAAGAGGCCATGATGGGATCTGCAGGGGAAAGGGGCCATAATGGGATGGGATCTGCAGGGGAAAGAGACCACATGGGATGGGAATTGTAGGGGGAAAGGAGCCACATGGGATGGTATCTGCACTGGAAAAGCAGCCACATGGGCTGGGATCTGTAGGGGTACAGGAGCCACATGGGATGGGATCTGGAGGGGAAAGAGACCACATGGGATAGGATTTGTAGGGGGAAAGGAGCCACATGGGATGGTATCAGCACTGGAAAAGCAGCCACATGGGATGAGATCTGTATGGGGAAAGAGACTACATGGGATGAGATCTGTATGGGGAAGGTCGTCCGTTCCAATTTTAGCAGGCCTCTTTTAGTAATAATTTTTAAAAATTGTAGAAAAACCGTTTAATAAAATATGACTGACAGTGACTGGGACAACTGGTGCTGGACAGGAGAGTGAAGGTATAGGAGGGTAAGAAGGGGAAAGAGATTTTACTTTAAATTACTTGTATTTTTTGGTTGGTCAAAGTGCGTGAAAATGGGTGTGGTTACAGAATGGGTGTGGTTTTTAAATGGGCGGGGTTTACAGAGAACCTGTTGTTAAAAATTTTAATCCCACCCCTGGTGATACTTCTCGCTTAATAGTTCTGCAGCTTTGTGGCCTTTCAGAAAAGGTATTTATATATTGACAGACGATGGGGTACTTAGACTGCACACAGCTAGACTTATGGTCCAGTCACACTAAGCAACTTACCAGCGATCCCAACAACGATAGGGATCGCTGGTAAGTTGCTAGGAGGTTGCTGGTGAGCTGTCACACTGCGACGCTCCAGCGATCCCACCAGCAACCTGACCTGGCAGGGATCGCTGGAGCGTGGCTACACGAGTTGCTGGTGAGCTCACCAGCAACCAGTGACCAGCCCCCAGTCTCCTAGTTACAGCACACATCAGGTTAATTAACCCGATGTGTGCTGCAGCTAAATGTGCACAGAGCAGGGAGCAGCGCACACTGAGCGCTGGCTCCTTGCTCTCCTAGTTACAGCACACATCGGGTTAATTGCCTGATGTGTGCTGCAGCTAAATGTGCACAGAGCAGGGAGCAGCGCACACTGAGCGCTGGCTCCTTGCTCTCCTAGTTACAGCACACATCGGGTTAATTACCTGATGTGTGCTGCAGCTACATGTGCACAGAGCAGGAGCCGGCAGCACAGGCAGTGAGAGCGGAGGAGTCTGGTATCAAAGGTAAATATCGGGTAACCAAGGACAGGGCTTCTTGGTTACCCGATGTTTACATTGGTTACCAGCCTCCGCAGAAGCCGGCTCCTGCTCACTGCACATTAGTTGTTGCTGTCTCGCTGTCACACACAGCGATCTGTGCTTCACAGCAGGACAGCAACAACTAAATAATGGCCCAGGACATTCAGCAACAACCAACGACCTCACAGCAGGGGCCAGGTTGTTGCTGGATGTCACACACAGCAACATCGCTAGCAACGTCACAAAAGTTGTTCGTTACCAGCGATGTTGCTAGCGATGTTGCTTAGTGTGACGGGGCCTTTACTTTCACTAACCATGTGACTGAAGAACATAATTGTTCGCACCAGAAATTTTTAGGGGCTTCATAGCAAAAGGAGGGAATACATATGCCCATGGCAATTTTTATTTATTTTATTCCATAAATTTAATTTTAGCCAACATTTTTCTCACTTCAGTTCCCTAACCAAATTTATTATTAATAATTATAATAATTATAATAATAATATTTATTCACTTATATAGTGCCATTAATTCCACAGCGCTTTACATACATCAACAACACTGTCCCCACGGCTTTTCACAGCGATCAGCTGATCGCCCAGCGGCCAGCTTTTCAGCTGATCGCTATCAAAAGCCGGTCACTGGGAGATCAGCTGATCGCTCTGAAAAGCCGGCCGCCGCTCTCGAAAACCAGCCGCCGGGCGATCATTTCAGTTTAAAACCTGCATGGGGGGTGATATAGAAGGGTTAATAGTTTCTCTTTTTCTTCATTAAAGATTTATTGTTATTAGTAAGTATATCTGATGGTAGTTCATAGTCATTATGGAGCCTACGGAATAAGAGACAGACTCAAGGATTATTATGGTTTCTAAATGTTCTTCTTATCTCATATGCATGACTCTACATTTTTGTTTTGCTAAAACTTAAAGGTCATATGAACAATTAGTAAAGTTCAGCTCGAAGTTTTTTCTTTTTCTATTGCAATATCACATTGATCTGTAAATGGTATAAATAAACTGTACTTTGATTAAATAAACAGAAGAAATTGATCATGCCCACATGGATGCTGGTCTTTTCTCTCCGAACGCTCGATCTTGATTAGGTCTGAAGAGGCCTAACTCAAGAGGACCTCACTGGTGATCCCATAAGCTGACTTGTGACAAAACAGAACAGCTACAACAGTTTGGCGCCCAACGTGGGGCCGTGGCCAACCAGCCTATTCGGAAGAAGTTTTGGGGACTCTTGAGACAGTGAAATTTCACTGTCTCAAGAGTCCCCAAAACTTCTTCCGAATAGGCTGGTTGGCCACGGCTCCACGTTGGGCACCAAACTGTTGTAGCTGTTCTGTTTTGTCAAGGGAGTTTCAGACACCAATCCCTCCACCCCAACACACTCCCTTGTATCCAATCAAGAAAAAAGGGCCCAAAGGTTCCCCTGACACGTACAGAATGGTGCATGATTTGAGAGCTGTCAATGCTGTCACTGAGAGTGTAACACCAATTGTTCCAAACCCACATACCTTACTGTCACAAATCCCAGGGACCTCCAAATGTTTTACAGTAATTGACTTGGCAAATGCCTTTTTCTCTGTGCCTCTACACCCTGACTGTCAGTATCTTTTTGCCTTCACACATGAGGGGAAACAGTACATGTGGACAGTCCTCCCGCAAGGAGGAATGAATTCACCTACCATTTATTCTACAGCTATGGCAGGAATTCTGGAGCAGTGGCAACCGCCTCATCCACAGGTTACGCTATTGCAGTACGTGGATGACCTTTTGCTCTGCTGTCCAGACCAGACGTCCTGCAAGGAAGCCACAATTTCTTTGCTGTGTTTTCTGGCAGAGAATGGTTGCAAAGTTTCACGTGAAAAATTACAGTACTGTAAGCAAAAAGTAACATTTTTGGGTCACTGTATCTCTGAAGGTACGAGACACCTGACTGAGGAGAGAAAACAAGCAGTCCAAAATCTCTCCTTACCCAGGTCCCACCGGCAACTGCGCACCTTTTTGGGCTTAGTGTCATACTGCAGGCCTTGGATAAGGTCTGCCTCGCAAATGATGCAACCCCTCTATGATTGTCTGTCATCTGACCCCTTTGACCTCACTCAGGAAGCTATTGATTCCTTTCATTCCCTTAAACTACTCATTGTATCTGCCCCAGCCCTGGGTATTCCAAATTACGATCAACCATTTTTCTTGTTTTGCACAGAACAGGGAGGGCATGCGACAGCCGTCCTCACACAGCAACATGGTGACAAACAAAGACCAATAGCTTACTACTCAGCGCGATTGGACCCAGTTGTCAGAGGGTCACCCACGTGTGTCCGTGCTGTAGCGGCTGCTGCAGTACTGCTAGGGAAAGCTTGCGAGATCACATTGACATTTCCCTTAACAATTTACTCCCCGCATGACATTCATGCTATACTTGTGCAAGTCCAACCAAAACACCTGTCTATGGCCAGACAGCTCAGACTTGAATGTGCCCTTCTGATTCCTGAGTATGTCACCCTCAAGAGGTGTAATGTTCTGAATCCAGCCACCCTTTTGCCAGTAGATTCAGAAAAGGGGGAATTGGTGACAATGGTAGCAAGTGAGGATGAATACTTTGACATGACGCACGAGCATGACTGCATAGAGCTGATGAGTCAGGAGACAGCAGGTTTTCCACATGTCTATGATACACCTATTACTAATGCAGATTTTGAGTTTTTTGTAGATGGCTCCAGATACCACCTGGATGGGAGATTCTACACTGGATATGCAGTAGTATCCTCACATGAGGTAATCCGAGCTGAACCACTCCCGCCGCACATGTCCGCGCAGGAGGCGGAGCTAACAGCGCTCATTGAGGCGTGTAGAGCGGGGTCAGGTAGGAAAATTAATGTTTATTCAGACTCAAAGTATGGATTTGGGATCTGTCATGATTTTGGCCCTATCTGGAATAGTAGAGCTTTTCTTACGTCAGCTGGTAAGCCTATTAAAAATGCAGAATTGGTAAAACGGTTAATGGAGGCACTAATGTTACCAGTCCAGGTTGGCATCATTAAGGTGAAAGCACACACAAAAGGTGACTCACTGGAGGTAGCGGGCAATAGAAGGGCGGATGCGGCTGCGAAAGCAGCGGCAAAGAGGCCTAGGGTTCAGAGGATAGTGGCAGGGAGCCAGCAAGTCCCAGCCACAGTGAGTCTGGATGTCCTGAAATCCCTCCAGCATCAGGCTGCCCAAACAGAGAAGGAACACTGGGGGAAAATGGGAGCTGGGCTGAACTCGAATGGAGTATGGGAAAGTAAGGATAGGTTGTGTTTACCAAGGTCCCTGTTCCCTATGATGGCACAAGCAACACATGGCCCCACTCACGCCTCAAAAAGTCACATGTGTAACCAGGTGAATGCCTTCTGGATCGCTCCTGGCTTCAGTTACGTAGCCTCCAAACACGTACAATCCTGCATTATCTGCGCACAACACAACCCAGGTAAAACAGTAAAAGTCCCTAAGAAAGCAACACCCAAACCGCTCTATCCGTTTCAACGACTGCAAATAGACTACATACAACTACCCAAGGTAGGAGTGTATGAATACGTCCTGGTATGTGTAGATCTCTTCTCAGGATGGGTTGAGGCCTATCCAGTAAAATGTGCAAATGCTAAAACAACTGCAGAAAAACTGATGAGGGAACTAGTCTGTCGGTATGGCATCCCAGAAGCCATAGAAAGTGACAGGGGTACACACTTCACTGGAGAAATAATGAGGGACATTATGCAGGCCCTGGGAATAGAGCAGGCATTCCATACCCCTTATCATCCACAGAGCAGTGGAAAAGTAGAGAGATTAAACGGGACACTTAAACTAAAAATTCAAAAGGCCATGGCAGAGACAGGAAAGAATTGGGTAGAGTGCTTATCCCTGGCACTCTTTTCAGTCAGACACACTCCAAATAGAAAGACAGGCTTGTCTCCTTTTGAAGTCCTTTTTGGTAGTGCCCCAAAAACAGGTCTCTACTTTCCACAAGTGTTACAGATGCAACACGGCACTATGACAGCCTACGTCCAGGCCTTACAGGAAAGACTTAATGTGGTGCATAAACATGTCTTTTCATCCATTCCAGATCCCAATGCAAGTGCAGATGTGCATCAGCTGAATCCAGGTGATTGGGTGGTCGTGCGCAGACACGTGAGAAGGAGCCTAGATCCACGCTTTGATGGCCCATTCCAAGTCCAGCTGACCACATCCACCTCAGTGAAACTTGAGGGAAAACCCACCTGGATCCACGCCAGTCACTGTAAAAAGGTCACTCCACCGGCAGAATGACAGTCTTGCTAATTATCCTGCTAGGTGTAGCAGGGTTGCTGCAACAAACAAAGACACTGAGCGAACTTTTTAATACGGACTGGGATAATAAACTCATTCGCCACCATATTTCTCTTACTGAGGACATGGAGGGAGAAAAGCCAAAAGACTGTTGGATCTGCACACACAGTCCTATTTCTTCAAAGACTATGCCTTATTTAGCCTTACCTCTGGAACCACAGGAGGTATTGGTACCAGACTGTATACACAATGAAACCTGGACTCAATCTAGATTTTTGGGAGAAGATGTACCTCGTGATGTATCTGCTACATTGACTATAGTTGGATGGGTCACTAAACCCTGGTTCCAGCTAAATATCACACGACCCGATGGATACTCGTGGTGGATGGAATACGATTCAGACATGGGCATAATTGCCAAAATAAAGACTAAGATTCCTCATTCGGGCCCCATTCCTCATGATGGATTATGGTTCAGTCTTCAATACAATGGTGTTGGAAATTGTGGAAAAGACAATAACTGTTTCTATATACATACACATGACTCAACCAAGGACAATGAGACAGTATATCAGAAGGGTATTGAGGGCTGTACATCATCATTTATTAGACGGACTTTTAGGAGGGAGCGGGGTAGCTGTATCTCGGGTATGACCGGAAAACAAATGAACAATACGTGGTGTGCTCATAAAGTCATGAAGGGGCTTCTGAATCTGCTTTATTGTGTACAAAGTCAAACTCACTTTTGTATTTTCCCAGAGGGAGTGTTTTTGGTTTGTGGGAATCGTGCTCACAAGTGGGTGAGCCCTGACATGAGAGGGGTTTGCACACTTGCCAGACTTACACCAGCCACTTTCATAGTTCCTCATAGTGAAGTAGATGTAGCAGCTGTCCCAATTCATACCTTGTATAAACGAGCAGCAGATAATAAACCCCGGCCAAATGGTAGGCCTCATGTAGTAGAATTGGGAAAAGCAAATAAGGTATTTAGTGCTATTTTCATACACCCTTTCTTAATGCAAATGTGGGACAAGCTAGTAGAGTCCACTGACTACCTGGATGATCACATTTTTCGGGTTCTTGAGATTCTAAATGCTACCAATGCTATACAAAAACAATTAATTGTAGTCACTAACCAGCATACTATAGTGCTAGACTTTGTGACAGCAAAAGACGGCGGAATGTGTCAAATAATTGGTCCTGCCTGTTGCCATTACATTGACCCTGCAGGCAACCTCCAGGTTAGAGCAGATATACAGAAAACAAGTGAACTTAGGGATAAATGGTTAAAAGAGCACGATGCCAACAAGGACTCCTGGTGGGGAAATACATTTTCTTTTATGAATCCAGCCAATTGGTTTAAAGGCATAGCAGGTTGGGTTTCTGGCATTATACAAACCTGTATGCAAATATTGTTATTCTGTCTACTGCTTTATATAGCTGTAAAAACATTGATATATGCATTACCTAAACTAATGAATAATGTATGTTCTAAGAGTCCCAGCATTGAACCCTCTGTAGTTTACTACGGACCCCAAATGGCCTCTGCTGACCGGGAGTAGGTGTCCACACTGAGGGTGGATGGGTGAAGTGGTAGGAAGACCCCTCATGGGTACTAGGCCCATGAGCCAGCAGCTCCTGTTTGGACGCCTACTTACCCTGTAGTGAAGGTTAAACCATTTACAAAAGGGGGAAATTGATATAGAAGGGTTAATAGTTTCTCTTTTTCTTTATTAAAGATTTATTGTTATTAGTAAGTATATCTGATGGTAGTTCATAGTCATTATGGAGCCTACGGAATAAGAGACAGACTCAAGGATTATTATGGTTTCTAAATGTTCTTCTTATCTCATATGCATGACTCTACATTTTTGTTTTGCTAAAACTTAAAGGTCATATGAACAATTAGTAAAGTTCAGCTCGAAGTTTTTTCTTTTTCTTTTGCAATATCACATTGATCTGTAAATGGTATAAATAAACTGTACTTTGATTAAATAAACAGAAGAAATTGATCATGCCCACATGGATGCTGGTCTTTTCTCTCCGAGCGCTCGATCTTGATTAGGTCTGAAGAGGCCTAACTCAAGAGGACCTCACTGGTGATCCCATAAGCTGACTTGTGACAAAACAGAACAGCTACAACAGGGGGGGAGAGAGAGAGAGGAACTGATTTTACATGATTTTGGACGTTCTGCTGGACATACTGGGCATGCTCAGTAAAACGTGACGGATTCCTGCACTGGAATCCGTTGCGTGACGCAGGATAATGGAATCCTGCACTACAGACTTAGATTATGCCTCCTGACGGATTCCAACGGAATCCTGCAAGGTGCGTTTTTTTGCTGCAACAAAAAACATTGCATGCTGCATCCCTCCCGTCCGACTGTCAGTCAGTAAACGAATGATGCGCCGCGCAGCGGATGCAACGCAGGGTCATCAGTCACAATCCACCGCTCATACAAGTCTATGGGAAACAACGGAATCTGCCAAACGGATTGCATTGTTTATCAGAGCGGCAGATTGTGACTGATCCGAAACAGCGGAAATGTGAACACAGCCTAACACAGTTAGGCCAGTTTCAGACGTCCATGTTTCAGGTACGTGTGACATCAGTTTTTAACACAGATGCCACACGTACCCATGTTATTCTATGCTGTACTCACACAGTCAGGTTTTCACACGGACCATGTGACCCCTCATGACCCCGCACGCAGACACGCAGACATGTCCGTTTCTTCTCCGGCAGCACGGGTGTCACACTGACCGCACACTGATGTGATCCGTGTGATATCAGTGTGACGAGTACCGGAGTAAACATGGGTCTTTTAAATAAAAAGATTTTCTATATTTACCTGAATGCAGCGGTGCTGTCTTCGGCTCTGCTGTCTCCCGTTTCTGACCGTCGCTCATTATATTAATTGATTATTCACTCCACTGAGGAGCTGAAAGCCGAAGCAGCACTGGGGACTTCAGAGCCGGGGACCGCATTGCTGGGGACAGGTGAGTATCCAGGTGTGTGTGTGTGTGTGTTCAGTGTATACATGCATGTGCGCTATGTGTGTATGTGCGCAGTGTATCCATTTGTGTCTGCTAAATTTGTACACATATGTGTGTATATGTGCTCAGTGTATATATGTGTGTACTATATGCATGTGTGTGTAGTGAGGACCTGGAAGCCGGAGCATCGCGGGGACAGCATCGGGGACTCATCAGAGTTTCCAATGAACTCTGATGAACCCGTGAAGTCACCATGGTGACATCCGCTATAGCGGGGGTGTCATCAGGATGTCATCAGAGTTCATTGGGAACTCCATCACCTCCTGGACGTCACTGCACACACAATGCTTCTTTTTTGAATACTCACCTGTCCCCTCGATGCTGTCCTCGGTGATGCTGTACCCAGCGCTGTCCCTGCAATGCTCCTGGTTACAGCTCCTCGCTGCGGTGAATATTCTCTGAATATAATGAGCGGCAGTCAAGAGCAGGAGGCAGCAGAGTCGAAGAAAACAGTGCTGGATACAAGTGACTATAAAAAAATCTTTTTATTTAAAAGACCCATGTTTTCTCCAGTACATGTGACACGTATGCAAATACAGATGTCAAACGTATGACAAACGCATGACAAACGTATGATACATGCATAACCATAACCATAACCATGCCTGTGACTTGTACCTGATTAAACACGCACGTCTGAAACCGGCCTTAGCAAACACAACGTACCATTAGAACACTGGAGTGGTGGTTGTTGGAAATGGGCCTCTATACACCTATGTGGATATTGGATTAAAAACCAGACATTTGCAGCTAGAATAGCCATTTACCACATTAACAGTGTATAGAGTGTATTTCTGTATAATTTAATGTTAGCTTCATTGAAAAAAAATGTGCTTTCTTTCAAAAATAAGGAAATATCTAAGTGACCCTAAACTTTTGAACTGTAGTGTACACTCCGCTTTATACACTAGATGTGAAGTTTTACTGATCAATGCTCCTGATGAGAGCCTCTCCGTGCGAAGATCCACCCGTTTCCTGTAAAACGTTTTTTCTCTAGCCTGTCATGGACAGGCTAGAGGAAAAGAGCTCACAAAGCAGGACCCCAAGAACACCTAAACCCTTTAACCCCTATTCATGGATTTGGAATTACTGCAGGGCCCTGGAGATCGCTACCTTGGTAAGGCTGCAGTCCAGAGGAGAGTAGTCATCAGGCAGAGTCAAACCAGGAGATGCAGAACAGGGCAAAATTGTCAGACAAAGATGTAGTCAGTAAACCAGGCAGAGGTCAAATCAGGATCTGGCAGCGAGGTACAAAAATACAAAAATGGCAGGCAGAAGGGTAGTCAGAGAACAGACAGAGGTCAAAAGACAGGGATCACTATTCAGAACAGAGCGGGAACCAGAAAGCAGGAATACAAAACTATCTCTGGCAGTGACCAGCAGAAGGGGGGGGGGATTAGAAGGGTATGGTGTCTTCCCATTGGCTGTAGCTGAATCGTGGTAACTTCAACTGGAAGAAACACGCCACCTACAGTCAGCCAGTGGTACTGCAGGTCACAGGGAAACCCAGCTTAGTGGATGAGTGGAGCCTGCGCCCACCAGAGCCACTGGCACCGACTCCTCTCCTATCACCAGTACCATCCATGGCGGGAACAAAGCGTCGCCTGGTGATCGAAGAAGTCGCAGGAGCGGACACTGGTGGGGACATGACATTTCCACAGTGACTTCCATGACCCTCTTCTCTTCCTCATTAACTAGTTAAGTCATTTAACCCCTTAAAAACACCAGTTAATTAATTATGTGAAATTAGCTATTTGTCCACTTTGATGCCAGTTCTGATGCCCAGAACCCATTTGGGCCAGGCTGTAGTGACTTGAGTTTGATGTGGGGCATCATATATCTATGTAATGGTGGTGTGAGATCAGTAGCCCAAAGTCATGTAACTCTTTCAATGATGACCTTCGGTGCCCACTTTGATGCCCATTTGTTTCATATTTTATTTAACTGCTTTTAAGTGTATTCACATTACGGCACCTCACTGCATTGTTTTTTATTATTGTGATTCTTGATTATTGCTGTTAAAAGGAACCTGTTAAATGCCTTATGCATTCCAAGCCAGTAGCCTTCACATTTGAAGTCAAAATTCCCTTCCTAACCAGCCCTGTAAAACATTATTCTCTAAAATCAATGTGCAAAAAAAAGCATTTATTACCTCCGTTTTTCATATACAAATTAGGACCCTGGCTAGTCAGCCCTCTTTTCATGTGATCACACCCCTGTAGGCGTGCTAACATGATTTTCATGAGCCGGCATCACCTCAACTCTTAGAAATCTTGTGCATGCGCGTGGCTCATTTTGGCTGTGTCAGTGTGCCTCAGAAGCCTGATATACGCTTCCAAGCTTTAGTGAGGCGCATTGCGTATGACTGAAAGTCCAGAAGACTTCTGTTCTTTGGTTCTTCTGTGTACGTTAGTTGTCTTTTGAACTTCTGATCATGCGCAGTGCACCTCTCTGAAACCGGGACGCATACACCAGGCTTCTGAGGCACACTAAAACTGCCAAAATGAGTTGTGTGCATGTGAAGGAAGGCATGGACACCGGGTTCCTTACTCCTTCGCCAAGGAGCCCCCGTGTGTATGACTTCGGGTGGGGGCTGCAACAGTTACTGATTTCTTCAGGCTGGTGTCCATTGACCCGCTGCAGGTCCCCGTCATAGCAGTAACACACGCAACACCTGAGTTCTCTTGGCTAACCAAACCTGTACAGTTTATTATTCACACCGCTATCACAGACATGGCCTCACTTCTTACAGTTCTGCTGTTTTTGTTATTGTGTGGTATTGTTCTGTCAACATATCCATGGTGTCTTGGAACTCATCCTCAAATTGCCTGGCCAGTGTTTCCGATCCCCCTCTTACTTACACCGTTGTCTACTTCTGGGCCCGGATGGCTGTCATACGACTTACCTGAGCCCGCTGGGGTGAGCCATAGGCTCTGGACCTCTCAAGGTTTCTTCAAGATTCCCTGACTGCCCCTGACTCCATAGCCACGTCTTCTCTAACTCAAACCCTATTCAGAACTGGCACCTACCCGCTAGATGGCACCGGCCACTACACGGTCCCGGCTCTGCTACATCGGCCTGCAGATCGCTAGCAGCAGTACATGTTATCATATACATTTTAATACTCAACAACACCTACAATATGCTTAGTATAAAACACATCTTTTACAGTCATGAAAATGGCATATACAGTATGGGGACTTGACCACCTTCTACAGATGCACGACATTTCCAGGGGCTGGCAGTGACGCAAGCTCGTGGAAATCATGTTATCATGCCCACAGGGGCGCAATAATATGGAAAGAGGACAGACTAGTCTGGGGAACTAACGCCTCATCGACTAGAGACAGGCCTAATTAGCACAGGGACAAGTCCTTTTTGTAAAAATTGATTTTAGTGAATAGCATTATATAGGGCTGGTTAAGTAGGGAATTTGGACATACAGGTACCAATGTTGATGGGACATACTAAAAAGAACGATGAAAAGGAATAAATAAAAAGAATGAGGATAATAACTTATTAGGTGTATATTATGTAGATGTATAAAAGGTTTCTTGGCAAATTAGACATGGAATGAACATTATATATGAGCATTATAGGTGTGGAATGATCATGAAATATATGTATATAATAGGAGAATGAACGCATATGCCATATAACCAGGTGTATATTATGTTACCTGAGCATTATAGGAGTGGAATGATCATGAACTATCTGTAGATAATAGGAGAATGAACACATAAGGCATATAACCAGGTGTATATTATGTTACCTGAGCATTATAGGTGTGGAATGATCATGAAATATCTGTAGATAATAGGAGAATGAACACACATCCCTTATAACCAGGTGTATATTATGTTACCTGAGCATTATAGGTGTGGAATGATCACGCAATTTCTGTAGATAATAGGAAAATGAACGCATATGCCATATAACCAGGTGTATATTATGTTACCTGAGCATTATAGGTGTGGAATGATCATGAACTATCTGTAGATAATAGGAAAATGAATGCATATGCCATATAACCAGGTGTATATTATGTTACCTGAGCATTATAGGTGTGGAATGATCAGGAAATATCTGTAGATAATAGGAAAATGAACGCATATGCCATATAACCAGGTGTATATTATGTTACCTGAGCATTATAGGTGTGGAATGATCAGGAAATATCTGTAGATAATAGGAAAATGAACACATATGCCATATAACCAGGTGTATATTATGTTACCTGAGCATTATAGGTGTGGAATGATCATGAAATGCGTTCATGTGACCGATCAGCTGATCGGGTAGTCCCGCCATGTCCTTAAGCTCGGAATAGATGTAGTGCATTGCGGGACACACAAACGCATTTCATGATCATTCCACACCTATAGTGCTCAGGTAACATAATATACACCTGGTTATATGGCATATGCGTTCATTTTCCTATTATCTACAGAAATTGCGTGATCATTCCACACCTATAATGCTCAGGTAACATAATATACACCTGGTTATATGGCATATGCGTTCATTTTCCTATTATCTACAGAAATTTCATGATCATTCCACACCTATAATGCTCAGGTAACATAATATACACCTGGTTATATGGCATATGCGTTCATTCTCCTATTATCTACAAATATTTCATGATCATTCCACACCTATAATGCTCAGGTAACATAATATACACCTGGTTATAAGGGATGTGTGTTCATTCTCCTATTATCTACAGATATTTCATGATCATTCCACTCCTATAATGCTCAGGTAACGTAATATACACCTGGTTATATGCCATAAGCATTCATTTTCCTATTATCTACATATATTTCATGATCATTCCACACCTATAATGCTCAGGTAACATAATATACACCTGGTTATATGCCATAAGCATTCATTTTCCTATTATCTACATATATTTCATGATCATTCCACACCTATAATGCTCAGGTAACATAATATACACCTGGTTATATGGCATATGCGTTCATTCTCCTATTATCTACATATATTTCATGATCATTCCACACCTATAATGCTCAGGTAACATAATATACACCTGGTTATATGCCATAAGCATTCATTTTCCTATTATCTACATATATTTCATGATCATTCCACACCTATAATGCTCAGGTAACATAATATACACCTGGTTATATGGCATATGCATTCATTCTCCTATTATCTACATATATTTCATGATCATTCCACACCTATAATGCTCAGGTAACATAATATACACCTGGTTATATGGCATATGCATTCATTCTCCTATTATCTACATATATTTCATGATCATTCCACACCTATAATGCTCAGGTAACATAATATACACCTGGTTATATGGCATATGCGTTCATTTTCCTGTAATCTACAGATATTTCATGATCATTCCACACCTATAATGCTCAGGTAACATAATATACACCTGGTTATATACCATATGTATTCATTCTCCTATTATCTACAGATATTTCCTGATCATTCCACACCTATAATGCTCAGGTAACATAATATACACCTGGTTATATGGAATATGCGTTCATTTTCCTATAATCTACAGATATTTCATGATCATTCCACACCTATAATGCCCAGGTAACATAATATACACCTGGTTATATGCCATATGCATTCATTCTCCTATTATCTACAGATATTTCATGATCATTCCACACCTATAATGCTCAGGTAACATAATATACACCTGGTTATATGCCATATGCATTCATTCTCCTATTATCTACAGATATTTCATGATCATTCCACACCTATAATGCTCAGGTAACATAATATACACCTGGTTATATGCCATATGCATTCATTCTCCTATTATCTACAGATATTTCATGATCATTCCACACCTATAATGCTCAGGTAACATAATATACACCTGGTTATATGGCATATGCATTCATTTTCCTATTATCTACATATATTTCCTGATCATTGCACACCTATAATGCCCAGGTAACATAATATACACCTGGTTATATGGAATATGGGTTCATTCTCCTATTATCTACAGATATTTCCTGATCATTCCACACCTATAATGCTCAGGTAACATAATATACACCTGGTTATATGCCATATGCATTTATTCTCCTATTATCTACAGATATTTCCTGATCATTCCATTCCTATAATACTCAGGTAACATAATATACACCTGGTTATATGGCATATGCGTTCATTTTCCTGTAATCTACAGATATTTCATGATCATTCCACTCCTATAATGCTCAGGTAACATAATATACACCTGGTTATATGCCATATGCGCTCATTTTCCTATTATCTACAGATATTTCATGATCATTCCACACCTATAATGCTCAGGTAACATAATATACACCTGGTTATATGGAATATGCGTTCATTTTCCTGTAATCTACATATATTTCATGATCATTCCACACCTATAATGCTCAGGTAACATAATATACACCTGGTTATATGGAATATGCGTTCATTCTCCTATTATCTACATATATTTCATGATCATTCCACACCTATAATGCTCAGGTAACATAATATACACCTGGTTATATGCCATATGCGCTCATTTTCCTATTATCTACAGATATTTCATGATCATTCCACACCTATAATGCTCAGGTAACATAATATACACCTGGTTATATGCCATATGCGTTCATTCTCCTATTATCTACAGATATTTCATGATCATTCCACACCTATAATGCTCAGGTAACATAATATACACCTGGTTATATGCCATATGCATTCATTCTCCTATTATCTACAGATATTTCATGATCATTCCACACCTATAATGCTCAGGTAACATAATATACACCTGGTTATATGCCATATGCATTCATTCTCCTATTATCTACAGATATTTCATGATCATTCCACACCTATAATGCTCAGGTAACATAATATACACCTGGTTATATGGCATATGCATTCATTTTCCTATTATCTACATATATTTCCTGATCATTGCACACCTATAATGCCCAGGTAACATAATATACACCTGGTTATATGGAATATGGGTTCATTCTCCTATTATCTACAGATATTTCCTGATCATTCCACACCTATAATGCTCAGGTAACATAATATACACCTGGTTATATGCCATATACATTTATTCTCCTATTATCTACAGATATTTCCTGATCATTCCACTCCTATAATACTCAGGTAACATAATATACACCTGGTTATATGGCATATGCGTTCATTTTCCTGTAATCTACAGATATTTCATGATCATTCCACTCCTATAATGCTCAGGTAACATAATATACACCTGGTTATATGCCATATGCGCTCATTTTCCTATTATCTACAGATATTTCATGATCATTCCACACCTATAATGCCCAGGTAACATAATATACACCTGGTTATATGCCATATGCGCTCATTTTCCTATAATCTACAGATATTTCATGATCATTCCACACCTATAATGCCCAGGTAACATAATATACACCTGGTTATATGGAATATGGGTTCATTTTCCTATAATCTACAGATATTTCATGATCATTCCACACCTATAATGCTCAGGTAACGTAATATACACCTGGTTATATGCCATATGCGTTCATTTTCCTATTATCTACAGATATTTCATGATCATTCCACACCTATAATGCTCAGGTAACGTAATATACACCTGGTTATATGGCATATGCATTCATTCTATTATTATCTACAGATATTTCATGATCATTCCACACCTATAATGCTCAGGTAACATAATATACACCTGGTTATATGGCATATGCGTTCATTTTCCTGTAATCTACAGATATTTCATGATCATTCCACACCTATAATGCTCAGGTAACATAATATACACCTGGTTATATGGCATATGCATTCATTCTCCTATTATCTACATATATTTCATGATCATTCCACACCTATAATGCCCAGGTAACATAATATACACCTAGTTATATGGCATATGCATTTATTCTCCTATTATCTACAGATATTTCATGATCATTCCACACCTATAATGCTCAGGTAACGTAATATACACCTGGTTATATGGCATATGCGTTCATTCTCCTATTATCTACAGATATTTCCTGATCATTCCACACCTATAATGCTCAGGTAACATAATATACACCTGGTTATATGGCATATGCATTCATTCTCCTATTATCTACAGATATTTCATGATCATTCCACACCTATAATGCTCAGGTAACGTAATATACACCTGGTTATATGGCATATGCATTCATTCTATTATTATCTACAGATATTTCATGATCATTCCACACCTATAATGCTCAGGTAACATAATATACACCTGGTTATATGCCATATGCATTCATTCTCCTATTATCTACAGATATTTCATGATCATTCCACACCTATAATGCTCAGGTAACGTAATATACACCTGGTTATATGGCATATGCATTCATTCTATTATTATCTACAGATATTTCATGATCATTCCACACCTATAATGCTCAGGTAACATAATATACACCTGGTTATATGGCATATGCGTTCATTCTCCTATTATCTACAGATATTTCATGATCATTCCACACCTATAATGCTCAGGTAACATAATATACACCTGGTTATATGGAATATGCGTTCATTCTCCTATTATCTACAGATATTTCATGATCATTCCACACCTATAATGCTCAGGTAACGTAATATACACCTGGTTATATGGCATATGCATTCATTCTATTATTATCTACAGATATTTCATGATCATTCCACACCTATAATGCTCAGGTAACATAATATACACCTGGTTATATGGCATATGCGTTCATTCTCCTATTATCTACAGATATTTCATGATCATTCCACACCTATAATGCTCAGGTAACGTAATATACACCTGGTTATATGGCATATGCATTCATTCTATTATTATCTACAGATATTTCATGATCATTCCACACCTATAATGCTCAGGTAACATAATATACACCTGGTTATATGGAATATGCGTTCATTCTCCTATTATCTACAGATATTTCATGATCATTCCACACCTATAATGCTCAGGTAACATAATATACACCTGGTTATATGGAATATGCGTTCATTCTCCTATTATCTACAGATATTTCATGATCATTCCACACCTATAATGCTCAGGTAACATAATATACACCTGGTTATATGGAATATGCGCTCATTTTCCTATTATCTACAGATAGTTCATGATCATTCCACTCCTATAATGCTCAGGTAACATAATATACACCTGGTTATATGGAATATGCGCTCATTTTCCTATTATCTACAGATAGTTCATGATCATTCCACTCCTATAATGCTCAGGTAACGTAATATACACCTGGTTATATGGAATATGCGTTCATTCTCCTATTATCTACAGATATTTCATGATCATTCCACACCTATAATGCTCAGGTAACATAATATACACCTGGTTATATGCCATATGCATTCATTCTCCTATTATCTACAGATATTTCATGATCATTCCACACCTATAATGCTCAGGTAACGTAATATACACCTGGTTATATGGCATATGCATTCATTCTATTATTATCTACAGATATTTCATGATCATTCCACACCTATAATGCTCAGGTAACATAATATACACCTGGTTATATGGCATATGCGTTCATTCTCCTATTATCTACAGATATTTCATGATCATTCCACACCTATAATGCTCAGGTAACATAATATACACCTGGTTATATGGAATATGCGCTCATTTTCCTATTATCTACAGATAGTTCATGATCATTCCACTCCTATAATGCTCAGGTAACGTAATATACACCTGGTTATATGGAATATGCGTTCATTCTCCTATTATCTACAGATATTTCATGATCATTCCACACCTATAATGCTCAGGTAACATAATATACACCTGGTTATATGGCATATTCATTCTCCTATTATCTACATATATTTCATGATCATTGCACACCTATAATGCTCAGGTAACATAATATACACCTGGTTATATGGCATATTCATTCATTCTCCTATTATCTACATATATTTCATGATCATTGCACACCTATAATGCTCAGGTAACATAATATACACCTGGTTATATGGCATATTCATTCATTCTCCTATTATCTACAGATATTTCATGATCATTCCACACCTATAATGCTCAGGTAACATAATATACACCTGGTTATATGGCATATGCGTTCATTCTCCTATTATCTACAGATATTTCATGATCATTCCACACCTATAATGCTCAGGTAACATAATATACACCTGGTTATATGCCATATGCATTCATTCTCCTATTATCTACAGATATTTCATGATCATTGCACACCTATAATGCTCAGGTAACATAATATACACCTGGTTATATGGCATATTCATTCATTCTCCTATTATCTACAGATATTTCATGATCATTCCACACCTATAATGCTCAGGTAACATAATATACACCTGGTTATATGGCATATGCGTTCATTCTCCTATTATCTACAGATATTTCATGATCATTCCACACCTATAATGCTCAGGTAACATAATATACACCTGGTTATATGCCATATGCATTCATTCTCCTATTATCTACAGATATTTCATGATCATTCCACACCTATAATGCTCAGGTAACATAATATACACCTGGTTATATGCCATATGCATTCATTCTCCTATTATCTACAGATATTTCATGATCATTCCACACCTATAATGCTCAGGTAACATAATATACACCTGGTTATATGGCATATGCATTCATTTTCCTATTATCTACATATATTTCCTGATCATTGCACACCTATAATGCCCAGGTAACATAATATACACCTGGTTATATGGAATATGGGTTCATTCTCCTATTATCTACAGATATTTCCTGATCATTCCACACCTATAATGCTCAGGTAACATAATATACACCTGGTTATATGCCATATGCATTTATTCTCCTATTATCTACAGATATTTCCTGATCATTCCACTCCTATAATACTCAGGTAACATAATATACACCTGGTTATATGGCATATGCGTTCATTTTCCTGTAATCTACAGATATTTCATGATCATTCCACTCCTATAATGCTCAGGTAACATAATATACACCTGGTTATATGCCATATGCGCTCATTTTCCTATTATCTACAGATATTTCATGATCATTCCACACCTATAATGCTCAGGTAACATAATATACACCTGGTTATATGGAATATGCGTTCATTTTCCTGTAATCTACATATATTTCATGATCATTCCACACCTATAATGCTCAGGTAACATAATATACACCTGGTTATATGGAATATGCGTTCATTCTCCTATTATCTACATATATTTCATGATCATTCCACACCTATAATGCTCAGGTAACATAATATACACCTGGTTATATGCCATATGCGCTCATTTTCCTATTATCTACAGATATTTCATGATCATTCCACACCTATAATGCTCAGGTAACATAATATACACCTGGTTATATGCCATATGCATTTATTCTCCTATTATCTACAGATATTTCCTGATCATTCCACTCCTATAATACTCAGGTAACATAATATACACCTGGTTATATGGCATATGCGTTCATTTTCCTGTAATCTACAGATATTTCATGATCATTCCACTCCTATAATGCTCAGGTAACATAATATACACCTGGTTATATGCCATATGCGCTCATTTTCCTATTATCTACAGATATTTCATGATCATTCCACACCTATAATGCTCAGGTAACATAATATACACCTGGTTATATGGAATATGCGTTCATTTTCCTGTAATCTACATATATTTCATGATCATTCCACACCTATAATGCTCAGGTAACATAATATACACCTGGTTATATGGAATATGCGTTCATTCTCCTATTATCTACATATATTTCATGATCATTCCACACCTATAATGCTCAGGTAACATAATATACACCTGGTTATATGCCATATGCGCTCATTTTCCTATTATCTACAGATATTTCATGATCATTCCACACCTATAATGCTCAGGTAACATAATATACACCTGGTTATATGCCATATGCGTTCATTCTCCTATTATCTACAGATATTTCATGATCATTCCACACCTATAATGCTCAGGTAACATAATATACACCTGGTTATATGCCATATGCATTCATTCTCCTATTATCTACAGATATTTCATGATCATTCCACACCTATAATGCTCAGGTAACATAATATACACCTGGTTATATGCCATATGCATTCATTCTCCTATTATCTACAGATATTTCATGATCATTCCACACCTATAATGCTCAGGTAACATAATATACACCTGGTTATATGGCATATGCATTCATTTTCCTATTATCTACATATATTTCCTGATCATTGCACACCTATAATGCCCAGGTAACATAATATACACCTGGTTATATGGAATATGGGTTCATTCTCCTATTATCTACAGATATTTCCTGATCATTCCACACCTATAATGCTCAGGTAACATAATATACACCTGGTTATATGCCATATGCATTTATTCTCCTATTATCTACAGATATTTCCTGATCATTCCACTCCTATAATACTCAGGTAACATAATATACACCTGGTTATATGGCATATGCGTTCATTTTCCTGTAATCTACAGATATTTCATGATCATTCCACTCCTATAATGCTCAGGTAACATAATATACACCTGGTTATATGGAATATGCGTTCATTCTCCTATTATCTACATATATTTCATGATCATTCCACACCTATAATGCTCAGGTAACATAATATACACCTGGTTATATGCCATATGCGCTCATTTTCCTATTATCTACAGATATTTCATGATCATTCCACACCTATAATGCTCAGGTAACATAATATACACCTGGTTATATGCCATATGCATTCATTCTCCTATTATCTACAGATATTTCATGATCATTCCACACCTATAATGCTCAGGTAACATAATATACACCTGGTTATATGCCATATGCATTCATTCTCCTATTATCTACAGATATTTCATGATCATTCCACACCTATAATGCTCAGGTAACATAATATACACCTGGTTATATGGCATATGCATTCATTTTCCTATTATCTACATATATTTCCTGATCATTGCACACCTATAATGCCCAGGTAACATAATATACACCTGGTTATATGGAATATGGGTTCATTCTCCTATTATCTACAGATATTTCCTGATCATTCCACACCTATAATGCTCAGGTAACATAATATACACCTGGTTATATGCCATATGCATTTATTCTCCTATTATCTACAGATATTTCCTGATCATTCCACTCCTATAATACTCAGGTAACATAATATACACCTGGTTATATGGCATATGCGTTCATTTTCCTGTAATCTACAGATATTTCATGATCATTCCACTCCTATAATGCTCAGGTAACATAATATACACCTGGTTATATGGAATATGCGTTCATTCTCCTATTATCTACATATATTTCATGATCATTCCACACCTATAATGCTCAGGTAACATAATATACACCTGGTTATATGCCATATGCGCTCATTTTCCTATTATCTACAGATATTTCATGATCATTCCACACCTATAATGCTCAGGTAACATAATATACACCTGGTTATATGCCATATGCATTCATTCTCCTATTATCTACAGATATTTCATGATCATTCCACACCTATAATGCTCAGGTAACATAATATACACCTGGTTATATGCCATATGCATTCATTCTCCTATTATCTACAGATATTTCATGATCATTCCACACCTATAATGCTCAGGTAACATAATATACACCTGGTTATATGGCATATGCATTCATTTTCCTATTATCTACATATATTTCCTGATCATTGCACACCTATAATGCCCAGGTAACATAATATACACCTGGTTATATGGAATATGGGTTCATTCTCCTATTATCTACAGATATTTCCTGATCATTCCACACCTATAATGCTCAGGTAACATAATATACACCTGGTTATATGCCATATGCATTTATTCTCCTATTATCTACAGATATTTCCTGATCATTCCACTCCTATAATACTCAGGTAACATAATATACACCTGGTTATATGGCATATGCGTTCATTTTCCTGTAATCTACAGATATTTCATGATCATTCCACTCCTATAATGCTCAGGTAACATAATATACACCTGGTTATATGCCATATGCGCTCATTTTCCTATTATCTACAGATATTTCATGATCATTCCACACCTATAATGCTCAGGTAACATAATATACACCTGGTTATATGCCATATGCATTCATTCTCCTATTATCTACAGATATTTCCTGATCATTCCACTCCTATAATACTCAGGTAACATAATATACACCTGGTTATATGGAATATGCGTTCATTCTCCTATTATCTACAGATATTTCATGATCATTCCACTCCTATAATGCTCAGGTAACATAATATACACCTGGTTATATGGCATATTCATTCTCCTATTATCTACAGATATTTCATGATCATTCCACACCTATAATGCTCAGGTAACATAATATACACCTGGTTATATGCCATATGCATTCATTCTCCTATTATCTACAGATATTTCATGATCATTCCACACCTATAATGCTCAGGTAACATAATATACACCTGGTTATATGCCATATGCATTCATTCTCCTATTATCTACAGATATTTCATGATCATTCCACACCTATAATGCTCAGGTAACATAATATACACCTGGTTATATGGCATATGCATTCATTTTCCTATTATCTACATATATTTCCTGATCATTCCACACCTATAATGCTCAGGTAACATAATATACACCTGGTTATATGCCATATGCATTTATTCTCCTATTATCTACAGATATTTCCTGATCATTCCACTCCTATAATACTCAGGTAACATAATATACACCTGGTTATATGGCATATGCGTTCATTTTCCTGTAATCTACAGATATTTCATGATCATTCCACTCCTATAATGCTCAGGTAACATAATATACACCTGGTTATATGGAATATGCGTTCATTCTCCTATTATCTACATATATTTCATGATCATTCCACACCTATAATGCTCAGGTAACATAATATACACCTGGTTATATGCCATATGCGCTCATTTTCCTATTATCTACAGATATTTCATGATCATTCCACACCTATAATGCTCAGGTAACATAATATACACCTGGTTATATGCCATATGCATTCATTCTCCTATTATCTACAGATATTTCATGATCATTCCACACCTATAATGCTCAGGTAACATAATATACACCTGGTTATATGCCATATGCATTCATTCTCCTATTATCTACAGATATTTCATGATCATTCCACACCTATAATGCTCAGGTAACATAATATACACCTGGTTATATGGCATATGCATTCATTTTCCTATTATCTACATATATTTCCTGATCATTGCACACCTATAATGCCCAGGTAACATAATATACACCTGGTTATATGGAATATGGGTTCATTCTCCTATTATCTACAGATATTTCCTGATCATTCCACACCTATAATGCTCAGGTAACATAATATACACCTGGTTATATGCCATATGCATTTATTCTCCTATTATCTACAGATATTTCCTGATCATTCCACTCCTATAATACTCAGGTAACATAATATACACCTGGTTATATGGCATATGCGTTCATTTTCCTGTAATCTACAGATATTTCATGATCATTCCACTCCTATAATGCTCAGGTAACATAATATACACCTGGTTATATGCCATATGCGCTCATTTTCCTATTATCTACAGATATTTCATGATCATTCCACACCTATAATGCTCAGGTAACATAATATACACCTGGTTATATGCCATATGCATTCATTCTCCTATTATCTACAGATATTTCCTGATCATTCCACTCCTATAATACTCAGGTAACATAATATACACCTGGTTATATGGAATATGCGTTCATTCTCCTATTATCTACAGATATTTCATGATCATTCCACTCCTATAATGCTCAGGTAACATAATATACACCTGGTTATATGGCATATTCATTCTCCTATTATCTACAGATATTTCATGATCATTCCACACCTATAATGCTCAGGTAACATAATATACACCTGGTTATATGCCATATGCATTCATTCTCCTATTATCTACAGATATTTCATGATCATTCCACACCTATAATGCTCAGGTAACATAATATACACCTGGTTATATGCCATATGCATTCATTCTCCTATTATCTACAGATATTTCATGATCATTCCACACCTATAATGCTCAGGTAACATAATATACACCTGGTTATATGGCATATGCATTCATTTTCCTATTATCTACATATATTTCCTGATCATTCCACACCTATAATGCTCAGGTAACATAATATACACCTGGTTATATGCCATATGCATTTATTCTCCTATTATCTACAGATATTTCCTGATCATTCCACTCCTATAATACTCAGGTAACATAATATACACCTGGTTATATGGCATATGCGTTCATTTTCCTGTAATCTACAGATATTTCATGATCATTCCACTCCTATAATGCTCAGGTAACATAATATACACCTGGTTATATGGAATATGCGTTCATTCTCCTATTATCTACATATATTTCATGATCATTCCACACCTATAATGCTCAGGTAACATAATATACACCTGGTTATATGCCATATGCGCTCATTTTCCTATTATCTACAGATATTTCATGATCATTCCACACCTATAATGCTCAGGTAACATAATATACACCTGGTTATATGCCATATGCATTCATTCTCCTATTATCTACAGATATTTCATGATCATTCCACACCTATAATGCTCAGGTAACATAATATACACCTGGTTATATGCCATATGCATTCATTCTCCTATTATCTACAGATATTTCATGATCATTCCACACCTATAATGCTCAGGTAACATAATATACACCTGGTTATATGGCATATGCATTCATTTTCCTATTATCTACATATATTTCCTGATCATTGCACACCTATAATGCCCAGGTAACATAATATACACCTGGTTATATGGAATATGGGTTCATTCTCCTATTATCTACAGATATTTCCTGATCATTCCACACCTATAATGCTCAGGTAACATAATATACACCTGGTTATATGCCATATGCATTTATTCTCCTATTATCTACAGATATTTCCTGATCATTCCACTCCTATAATACTCAGGTAACATAATATACACCTGGTTATATGGCATATGCGTTCATTTTCCTGTAATCTACAGATATTTCATGATCATTCCACTCCTATAATGCTCAGGTAACATAATATACACCTGGTTATATGGAATATGCGTTCATTCTCCTATTATCTACATATATTTCATGATCATTCCACACCTATAATGCTCAGGTAACATAATATACACCTGGTTATATGCCATATGCGCTCATTTTCCTATTATCTACAGATATTTCATGATCATTCCACACCTATAATGCTCAGGTAACATAATATACACCTGGTTATATGCCATATGCATTCATTCTCCTATTATCTACAGATATTTCATGATCATTCCACACCTATAATGCTCAGGTAACATAATATACACCTGGTTATATGCCATATGCATTCATTCTCCTATTATCTACAGATATTTCATGATCATTCCACACCTATAATGCTCAGGTAACATAATATACACCTGGTTATATGGCATATGCATTCATTTTCCTATTATCTACATATATTTCCTGATCATTGCACACCTATAATGCCCAGGTAACATAATATACACCTGGTTATATGGAATATGGGTTCATTCTCCTATTATCTACAGATATTTCCTGATCATTCCACACCTATAATGCTCAGGTAACATAATATACACCTGGTTATATGCCATATGCATTTATTCTCCTATTATCTACAGATATTTCCTGATCATTCCACTCCTATAATACTCAGGTAACATAATATACACCTGGTTATATGGCATATGCGTTCATTTTCCTGTAATCTACAGATATTTCATGATCATTCCACTCCTATAATGCTCAGGTAACATAATATACACCTGGTTATATGCCATATGCGCTCATTTTCCTATTATCTACAGATATTTCATGATCATTCCACACCTATAATGCTCAGGTAACATAATATACACCTGGTTATATGCCATATGCATTCATTCTCCTATTATCTACAGATATTTCCTGATCATTCCACTCCTATAATACTCAGGTAACATAATATACACCTGGTTATATGGAATATGCGTTCATTCTCCTATTATCTACAGATATTTCATGATCATTCCACTCCTATAATGCTCAGGTAACATAATATACACCTGGTTATATGGCATATTCATTCTCCTATTATCTACAGATATTTCATGATCATTCCACACCTATAATGCTCAGGTAACATAATATACACCTGGTTATATGCCATATGCATTCATTCTCCTATTATCTACAGATATTTCATGATCATTCCACACCTATAATGCTCAGGTAACATAATATACACCTGGTTATATGCCATATGCATTCATTCTCCTATTATCTACAGATATTTCATGATCATTCCACACCTATAATGCTCAGGTAACATAATATACACCTGGTTATATGGCATATGCATTCATTTTCCTATTATCTACATATATTTCCTGATCATTGCACACCTATAATGCCCAGGTAACATAATATACACCTGGTTATATGGAATATGGGTTCATTCTCCTATTATCTACAGATATTTCCTGATCATTCCACACCTATAATGCTCAGGTAACATAATATACACCTGGTTATATGCCATATGCATTTATTCTCCTATTATCTACAGATATTTCCTGATCATTCCACTCCTATAATACTCAGGTAACATAATATACACCTGGTTATATGGCATATGCGTTCATTTTCCTGTAATCTACAGATATTTCATGATCATTCCACTCCTATAATGCTCAGGTAACATAATATACACCTGGTTATATGCCATATGCGCTCATTTTCCTATTATCTACAGATATTTCATGATCATTCCACACCTATAATGCTCAGGTAACATAATATACACCTGGTTATATGCCATATGCATTCATTCTCCTATTATCTACAGATATTTCCTGATCATTCCACTCCTATAATACTCAGGTAACATAATATACACCTGGTTATATGCCATATGCGTTCATTTTCCTGTAATCTACAGATATTTCATGATCATTCCACTCCTATAATGCTCAGGTAACATAATATACACCTGGTTATATGCCATATGCGCTCATTTTCCTATTATCTACAGATATTTCATGATCATTCCACACCTATAATGCTCAGGTAACATAATATACACCTGGTTATATGCCATATGCATTCATTCTCCTATTATCTACAGATATTTCCTGATCATTCCACTCCTATAATACTCAGGTAACATAATATACACCTGGTTATATGCCATATGCGTTCATTTTCCTGTAATCTACAGATATTTCATGATCATTCCACACCTATAATGCTCAGGTAACATAATATACACCTGGTTATATGGAATATGTGTTCATTCTCCTATTATCTACAGATATTTCATGATCATTCCACACCTATAATGCTCAGGTAACATAATATACACCTGGTTATATGGCATATGCGTTCATTTTCCTATTATATACAGATATTTCATGATCATTCTACACCTATAATGCTCAGGTAACATAATATACACCTGGTTATATGGCATATGCGCTCATTTTCCTATTATCTACAGATATTTCATGATCATTCCACTCCTATAATGCTCAGGTAACATAATATACACCTGGTTATATGGCATATGCGCTCATTTTCCTATTATCTACATATATTTCATGATCATTCCACTCCTATAATGCTCAGGTAACATAATATACACCTGGTTATATGGCATATGCGTTCATTTTCCTGTAATCTACAGATATTTCATGATCATTCCACACCTATAATGCTCAGGTAAGATAATATACACCTGGTTATATGGAATATGCGCTCATTTTCCTGTAATCTACAGATATTTCATGATCATTCCACACCTTTAATGCTCAGGTAACATAATATACACCTGGTTATATGGAATATGTGTTCATTCTCCTATTATCTACAGATATTTCATGATCATTCCACACCTATAATGCTCAGGTAACATAATATACACCTGGTTATATGGCATATGCGTTCATTTTCCTATTATATACAGATATTTCATGATCATTCTACACCTATAATGCTCAGGTAACATAATATACACCTGGTTATATGGCATATGCGCTCATTTTCCTATTATCTACAGATATTTCATGATCATTCCACTCCTATAATGCTCAGGTAACATAATATACACCTGGTTATATGGCATATGCGCTCATTTTCCTATTATCTACATATATTTCATGATCATTCCACTCCTATAATGCTCAGGTAACATAATATACACCTGGTTATATGGCATATGCGTTCATTTTCCTGTAATCTACAGATATTTCATGATCATTCCACACCTATAATGCTCAGGTAACATAATATACACCTGGTTATATGGAATATGTGTTCATTCTCCTATTATCTACAGATATTTCCTGATCATTCCACTCCTATAATACTCAGGTAACATAATATACACCTGGTTATATGCCATATGCGTTCATTTTCCTGTAATCTACAGATATTTCATGATCATTCCACACCTATAATGCTCAGGTAACATAATATACACCTGGTTATATGGAATATGTGTTCATTCTCCTATTATCTACAGATATTTCATGATCATTCCACACCTATAATGCTCAGGTAACATAATATACACCTGGTTATATGGCATATGCGTTCATTTTCCTATTATATACAGATATTTCATGATCATTCTACACCTATAATGCTCAGGTAACATAATATACACCTGGTTATATGGCATATGCGCTCATTTTCCTATTATCTACAGATATTTCATGATCATTCCACTCCTATAATGCTCAGGTAACATAATATACACCTGGTTATATGGCATATGCGCTCATTTTCCTATTATCTACATATATTTCATGATCATTCCACTCCTATAATGCTCAGGTAACATAATATACACCTGGTTATATGGCATATGCGTTCATTTTCCTGTAATCTACAGATATTTCATGATCATTCCACACCTATAATGCTCAGGTAAGATAATATACACCTGGTTATATGGAATATGCGCTCATTTTCCTGTAATCTACAGATATTTCATGATCATTCCACACCTTTAATGCTCAGGTAACATAATATACACCTGGTTATATGGAATATGTGTTCATTCTCCTATTATCTACAGATATTTCATGATCATTCCACACCTATAATGCTCAGGTAACATAATATACACCTGGTTATATGGCATATGCGTTCATTTTCCTATTATATACAGATATTTCATGATCATTCTACACCTATAATGCTCAGGTAACATAATATACACCTGGTTATATGGCATATGCGCTCATTTTCCTATTATCTACAGATATTTCATGATCATTCCACTCCTATAATGCTCAGGTAACATAATATACACCTGGTTATATGGCATATGCGCTCATTTTCCTATTATCTACATATATTTCATGATCATTCCACTCCTATAATGCTCAGGTAACATAATATACACCTGGTTATATGGCATATGCGTTCATTTTCCTGTAATCTACAGATATTTCATGATCATTCCACACCTATAATGCTCAGGTAAGATAATATACACCTGGTTATATGGAATATGCGCTCATTTTCCTGTAATCTACAGATATTTCATGATCATTCCACACCTTTAATGCTCAGGTAACATAATATACACCTGGTTATATGGCATATGCGTTCATTCTCCTATTATCTACAGATATTTCATGATCATTCCACACCTATAATGCTCATATATAATGTTCATTCCATGCCTAACTTGCCAAGAAACCTTTTATACATCTACATAATATACACCTAATAAGTTATTATCCTCATTCTTTTTCTTTATTCCTTTTCCTCATTCTTTTTAGTATATCCCAATGTTGTTGGGTTGAGGGCACAGGGGATCTGACAGGTTTCCAAAACAGAAAACAAACTGTTGAATAAAAAAACTTCAGCATCATGGAATTCACACTGAAATCCAGGTGAAATGTGAACAGGCCAGTACTGACCGTCTGTGGCGTGACATGTCGGGTTATCGTGACTGAAATACCGAGAACTCTGTGCCACTGCCCCTCAGTACGTCGCTATTTGCTAAAGTCAGGACACAAAAGGCCACAGGCTCCGCCCATAATGACACGTGACCATTCACAGGGCAAGAATTCACGAGCAGCGGCTGACTGGCTGGATCCACACACGTGACTGACTGCGGCTACTGCATGCCCCGGAATTCCGGTGAACAGTGAAGGAGAAGGCGGAGTTACTGAGATCAACGTCGCCCGCGTCTTGAGCGTAACAGTCGGCCCTGAGAAGCACAGTGCAGGTACCTAGCATCGGGGCATAGGGTGTGGGAGTAATACTCTGCAGCTGAGGGCTAGGTAAGGCGTGGAGGACACAGGAAGGAAGTGTAACCCCTTACATAGGACGTGGAGTATGACAGGCGCAATGCTCTGCTGGGCTGACGGGCGGCGAGGCGCAATGCTCTGCAGGGCAGTGAGGGGGATACCGGGGCGCAATGCTCTGCAGGGCAGGGCAGGGGATACCGGGGCGGAATGCTCTGCAGGGCAGGGCGGGGGATACCGGGGCGCAATGCTCTGCAGGGCAGGGCGGGGGATACCGGGGCGCAATGCTCTGCAGGGCAGGACGGGGGATACCGGGGCGCAATGCTCTGCAGGGCAGGACGGGGGATACCGGGGCGCAATGCTCTGCAGGGCAGGGCGGGGGATACCGGGGCGCAATGCTCTGCAGGGCAGGACGGGGGATACCGGGGCGCAATGCTCTGCAGGGCAGGGCGGGGGATACCGGGGCGCAATGCTCTGCAGGGCAGGACGGGGGATACCGGGGCGCAATGCTCTGCAGGGCAGGGTGGGGGATACCGGGGCGCAATGCTCTGCAGGGCAGGGTGGGGGATACCGGGGCGCAATGCTCTGCAGGGCAGGGCGGGGGATACCGGGGCGCAATGCTCTGCAGGGAGGGGCTGACGGTGGGGTGCGATGCTCCGCACTCTCTCATCCACATATTGGGTGTGCCGCTATATAAAATGTATATTGGTTTTGTGTTTTAGGCTGGGGAAGGCCCTTCTCCTTTTGCTGCGTGGTTGCCCCCTTCTCCTTTTGCTGCGTGGTTGCCCCCTTCTCCTTTTGCTGCGTGGTTGCCCCCTTCTTCTCCTTTTGCGGCGTGGTTGCCCCCCTTCTCCACCTTTTGCGGCGTGGTTGCCCCCCTTCTCCACCTTTTGCGGCGTGGTTGCCCCCCTTCTCCACCTTTTGCGGCGTGGTTGCCCCCCTTCTCCACCTTTTGCGGCGTGGTTGCCCCCCTTCTCCACCTTTTGCGGCGTGGTTGCCCCCCTTCTCCACCTTTTGCGGCGTGGTTGCCCCCCTTCTCCACCTTTTGCGGCGTGGTTGCCCCCCTTCTCCACCTTTTGCGGCGTGGTTGCCCCCCTTCTCCACCTTTTGCGGCGTGGTTGCCCCCCTTCTCCACCTTTTGCGGCGTGGTTGCCCCCCTTCTCCACCTTTTGCGGCGTGGTTGCCCCCCTTCTCCACCTTTTGCGGCGTGGTTGCCCCCTTCTCCTCCTTTTGCTGCGTGGTTGCCCCCTTCTCCACCTTTTGCTGCGTGGTTGCCCCCTTCTCCACCTTTTGCTGCGTGGTTGCCCCCTTCTCCACCTTTTGCTGCGTGGTTGCCCCCTTCTCCACCTTTTGCTGCGTGGTTGCCCCCTTCTCCACCTTTTGCTGCGTGGTTGCCCCCTTCTCCACCTTTTGCTGCGTGGTTGCCCCCTTCTCCACCTTTTGCTGCGTGGTTGCCCCCTTCTCCACCTTTTGCTGCGTGGTTGCCCCCTTCTCCTCCTTTTGCTGCGTGGTTGCCCCCTTCTCCTCCTTTTGCTGCGTGGTTGCCCTCTGTGTACTCCGCATCCTTTGTGCTGCATTCTCTGTTTGGAGGTGCCGCCTTCTCCCATCATGGCCTGGTTGTTTCTATGGCCGGACCGTCCCTCTGTTACATGTCTTCCCGCTTCTACAGTGATAACTGTGCTGACTCCTTCCCGCAGGTGGTCACAGAGCCGCTCTTCCTCCTCCTGTAGAGAAGCTGACACTCCTCAGCCTCCACATCTTCACCCTCACCAGATGAAGAGGTCTTCCACAGAGCTGGCAGTCAGAGGGTCAGTGGTGTTGTGGGGTGGTGCCCATAGCCTGTTGTTTCTGCGCCAGCAGGCGTAACATTGTGCTGTCCTCTTCTTGCAGGAGTAAAATGCCACGATGCTTCATCCAGCAATGCTCCTCATCCGGCAGGAAGAAGTTGTCACCCAACGTCATCTTTCATGTATTTCCCAATCGCCTGGATAAGGTCAGAACGTGGCTGCACTGCATTCAGCAGAGCGGACAGGAGATTGGGAACATTGACAGCACCACTGAAAGGATCCTGGAGGCCAAAAGAGGCGACCGCTACCGAATCTGTTCCGAACATTTTACAGAAGACTGTTACGTGCCCGGTGGCCTGCGCAAGACACTGAAAAGAGATGCAGTTCCTTCAGTATTCCAAGGTGTATCTCCGCGAGGGGACTGTGACCAGTGGGTGAAGCCGCCAAGTAGGAGAGTTCATGTGGATCCCTTTATACGACATCAGCGCAAGCGTCCACATGTTGTAGACTTCAGCCCTCTGCTCCGTTGTCATGGTGACTCGGTGAGTGCCCTAAGTTAAAGTGGTGTTTCTTTGTCGCTCCTAATTGGGAGACCCAGACAATTGGGGTGTATAGCTACTGCCTCCGGAGGCCACACAAAGTATTACACTTAAAAGTGTAAAGCCCCTCCCCTTCTGCCTATACACCCCCCGTGGGATCACGGGCTCCTCAGTTTTCATGCTTTGTGCGAAGGAGGCACACATACATGCATAGCTCCACTGTTTAGTCAGCAGCAGCTGCTGACTATGTCGGATGGAAGAAAAGAGGACCCATACTAGGGTCCCCAGCATGCTCCCTTCTCACCCCACTTTTGTCGGCGGTGTTTGTTAAGGTTGAGGTGCCCATTGCGGGTACGGAGGCTGGAGCCCACATGCTGCATCCTTCCCCATCCCCCTTAGGGCTCTGGGTGAAGTGGGATTTTACCGGTCTCCAGGCACTGAGACCGCGCTCCATCCACAGCCCCTGGGGAATCTGCTGGATATGGAGCGGAGTATCGTCAGGGACAGGGCCCTGCTACGTCAAGGTACTCCATGTCCCCGTACAGACCGCGCGCAGACACACTGCAGCATGGCTGGGTGTGTTAGTGCGCCGGGGACAACAGCGCTGCGCGCTTGTGCCACACTAACTACAGCTTGCTGAGGGAGTTATTGTATTGGGAACTGCCGCGCCGGCCGCTGCTGGCAGTTTTACACTGCGGCGCGGCTGGGACTTGTGGTGCTCCGGGGACTTCCGCGCTGGCCGTGCATATTTGACGGCCGCGCTTATTACTAGAGTCCCCGGCTTTTGCGGCCTAGTTTCGTTTCGTTCCCGCCCCCAGGCCTGCCAGTCAGGGGAAGGGCGGGACGCTGTACAGAACGTCAGCGCCGAGGGCTGGAGTCTACTTTACATACTCCAGCCCTCACACTGGGCACAGTGGGACGCCAGTTTCCCGCACTTTGTCTGAGGCACGCCCACGGTCCGCCCCTCTTCACAGAACGCCGGCAGCCATTCCTGTGTGCAGTCTGAGCTGGAGAGGGGAGACAAGTTCTGGGAGACCCAGGCACGGGATTCTGGCGACCACACACCCGCTTTTGAGCGCGCGGTAAGCAGCCCTCCGGTGCTGACCCCACTAGTGCCGAAGTGTACAATTGTATTTTTATGCTTGCATGCTATACATTGCACTGTACGGTCGCTGGTGATTCTTGGCTATATACCCTCCTAGATTGCTCAGAGGAGACAACAGCATGTCGTCCGCAAAAAGCAAGGGTGCCAAGGCACAGGCTTTCTATGCTGCTTGTACCGCATGTGAGGCTACTCTACCGGCAGGTTCCACTGACCCCCATTGTGTGCAGTGCTCGGCCCCTGTGGCACTTGCTCGGCCGGGGCCTCTGCTAGAGGTGACCCAGGGAGAACCACCTGTGAATACTGTCCAGGTGACGGGGACAGAGTTTGCAGTTTTTGCTGATAGATTGTCTGTGACTATGACTAAAATTCTAGAAACTTTGCAGTCTAGACCAGTAACTCAGACCATGGGCACGGTTGAATCACTGCTCCCTGGTCCCCCTCAGTTGGAACAGCTCCGGGCTCCGGGGGTGTTCCATGCATCCCAGGGTGACGGCTCTGACACGGACGACAGTCCCAGACAGCCTAAGCGAGCTCGCTATGAGCGGCCCTCTACTTCATCACACTGGTCAGGGTCCCAGCAGGAGGACTCTCTGTGTGATGAGGCGGAGGTAGCTGATCAGGATTCTGATCCTGAGACCGCTCTCAATCTGGATACACCTGATGGTGACGCCATAGTGAATGATCTTATCGCGTCCATCAATAGAATGTTGGATATTTCTCCCCCAGCTCCTCCAGTGGAGGAGCCAGCTTCACAGCAGGAGAAATTCCATTTCAGGTATCCCAAGCGTAAATTAAGTACTTTTCTGGACCACTCTGACTTTAGAGAGTCAGTCCAGAAACACCACGCTTATCCAGATAAGCGTTTCTCCAAACGGCTTAAGGATACACGTTATCCCTTTCCCCCTGACGTGGTCAAAGGCTGGACCCAGTGTCCCAAGGTGGATCCTCCAATCTCCAGGCTTGCGGCTAGATCCATAGTTGCAGTGGAGGATGGGGCTGCACTTAAAGATGCCACTGACAGACAGATGGAGCTCTGGTTGAAATCCATCTATGAAGCTATCGGCGCGTCGTTTGCTCCTGCATTCGCAGCCGTATGGGCACTCCAAGCTATTTCAGCTGGTCTTACACAGATTGACACGGTCACACGTACATCTGTTCCGCAGGTGGCATCCTTAACCTCTCAAATGTCTGCATTTGCGTCTTACTCGATTAATGCGGTTCTGGACTCTACGAGCCGTACGGCAGTGGCGTCCGCCAACTCCGTGGTTTTACGCAGAGCCTTGTGGTTAAGGGAATGGAAGGCAGATTCTGCTTCCAAAAAGTGCTTAACCAGTTTGCCATTTTCTGGTGACCGTCTGTTTGGTGAGCGTTTGGATGAAATCATTAAACAGTCCAAGGGTAAGGATTCATCCTTACCTCAGCCCAGACAAAACAAACCCCAACAGAGGAGGGGACAGTCGGGGTTTCGGTCCTTTCGAGGCTCGGGCAGGTCCCAATTCTCCTCGTCCAAAAGGACTCAAAAGGATCAGACGAGCTCAGATTCTTGGCGGGCTCAGTCACGCCCAAAAAAGACAGCCGGAAGACCCGCTACCAAGGCGGCTTCCTCATGACTTTCGGCCTCCTCTCTCCGCATCCTCGGTCGGTGGCAGGCTCTCCCGCTTTGGCGACATTTGGCTGCCACAGGTCCAAGACCGTTGGGTGAGAGACATTCTGTCCCACGGGTACAGGATAGAGTTCAGTTCTCGTCCTCCAACTCGATTCTTCAGAGCGTCTCCGCCTCCCGACCGAGCCGATGCTCTTCTGCAGGCGGTGTGCACTCTAAAGGCAGAAGGAGTGGTGATCCCTGTTCCTCTTCAGGAGCAAGGTCACGGTTTTTACTCCAATTTGTTTGTGGTACCAAAAAAGGACGGGTCTTTCCGTCCCGTTCTGGACCTAAAACTTCTCAACAAGCACGTGAAAACCAGACGGTTCCGGATGGAATCCCTCCGCTCCGTCATCGCCGCAATGTCTCAAGGAGATTTCCTAGCATCAATAGACATCAAGGATGCTTATCTCCACGTACCGATTGCTCCAGAGCATCAGCGTTTTCTACGCTTCGTTATAGGAGACGAACACCTTCAGTTCGTAGCCCTGCCTTTTGGTCTGGCGACAGCCCCACGGGTCTTCACCAAGGTCATGGCAGCAGTAGTTGCAGTCCTGCACTCTCAGGGACACTCTGTGATCCCTTACTTAGACGATCTGCTTGTCAAGGCGCCCTCTCAAGAGGCATGCCAACACAGCCTGAACGTTGCGCTGGAGACTCTCCAGAGTTTCGGGTGGATCATCAACTTTTCCAAGTCAAATCTAACCCCGACCCAATCGCTAACATATCTTGGCATGGAGTTTCATACTCTCTCAGCGATAGTGAAGCTTCCGCTGGTCAAACAGCGTTCACTACAGACAGGGGTGCAATCTCTCCTTCAAGGCCAGTCACACCCCTTGAGACGCCTCATGCACTTCCTAGGGAAGATGGTAGCAGCAATGGAGGCAGTCCCTTTCGCGCAGTTTCATCTGCGTCCACTACAATGGGACATTCTCCGCCAATGGGACGGGAAGTCGAAGTCCCTCGACAGGAACGTCTCCCTTTCTCAGGCGGCCAAGGAATCCCTTCGGTGGTGGCTTCTTCCCACCTCATTGTCAAAAGGAAAGTCCTTCCTTCCCCCATCCTGGGCGGTGGTCACGACAGACGCGAGTCTATCAGGGTGGGGAGCAGTGTTTCTCCATCACAGGGCTCAAGGTACGTGGACTCAGCAAGAGTCCACCCTTCAGATCAATGTTCTGGAAATCCGAGCAGTGTATCTTGCCCTACAAGCCTTCCAGCAGTGGCTGGAAGGCAAGCAGATCCGAATTCAGTCGGACAACTCCACAGCAGTGGCATACATCAACCACCAAGGAGGAACACGCAGTCGGCAAGCCTTCCAGGAAGTCCGGCGGATTCTGACGTGGGTGGAAGACACGGCATCCACCATATCCGCAGTTCACATCCCAGGCGTGGACAACTGGGAAGCAGACTTCCTCAGTCGCCAGGGTATGGACGCAGGGGAATGGTCTCTTCACCCGGACGTGTTTCAGGAGATCTGTCGCCGCTGGGGGATGCCGGACGTCGACCTAATGGCGTCTCGGCACAACAACAAGGTCCCGGTTTTCATGGCACGGTCTCACGATCACCGAGCTCTGGCGGCAGACGCCTTAGTTCAAGATTGGTCGCAGTTCCGGCTTCCTTATGTGTTCCCACCTCTGGCACTGTTGCCCAGAGTGCTGCGCAAGATCAGGTCCGACTGCCGCCGCGCCATCCTCGTCGCTCCAGACTGGCCAAGGAGGTCGTGGTACCCGGATCTGTGGCACCTCGCGGTAGGCCAACCGTGGGCACTACCAGACCGACCAGACTTGCTGTCTCAAGGGCCGTTTTTCCATCAGAATTCTGCGGCCCTGAACCTGACTGTGTGGCCATTGAGTCCTGGATCCTAGCGTATTCAGGATTATCTCAAGAGGTCATTGCCACCATGAGACAGGCTAGAAAACCAACCTCCGCCAAGATATACCACAGGACGTGGAAGATATTCTTATCTTGGTGCTCTGCTCAGGGAGTTTCTCCCTGGCCATTTGCATTGCCTACTTTTCTTTCCTTCCTGCAATCCGGTTTGGAAAAAGGTTTGTCGCTCGGCTCCCTCAAGGGACAAGTCTCAGCGCTATCTGTATTTTTTCAGAAGCGCCTAGCACGACTTCCTCAGGTACGCACGTTCCTGCAAGGGGTTTGTCATATCGTCCCTCCTTACAAGCGGCCGTTAGAGCCCTGGGATCTGAACAGGGTTCTAATTGCTTTCCAGAAGCCGCCTTTCGAGCCTATGAGGGATGTTTCCCTTTCTCGCCTTTCACAGAAAGTGGCTTTTCTAGTAGCGGTCACGTCTCTTCGGAGAGTGTCCGAGCTAGCAGCGCTGTCATGCAAATCTCCCTTCCTGGTGATTCACCAGGACAAGGTGGTTCTGCGCCCGATTCCGGAGTTTCTCCCTAAGGTGGTATCCCCCTTTCATCTCAATCAGGATATCTCCTTGCCTTCTTTGTGTCCTCATCCAGTTCATCAATGTGAAAAGGATTTGCATTTGTTGGATCTGGTGAGAGCACTCAGAATCTTCATTTCCCGCACGGCGCCCCTGCGCCGCTCGGATGCACTCTTTGTCCTTGTCGCTGGTCAGCGTAAAGGGTCGCAAGCTTCCAAATCCACCCTGGCTCGGTGGATCAAGGAACCAATTCTTGAAGCCTACCGTTCTGCTGGGCTTCCGGTTCCCTCAGGGCTGAAGGCCCATTCTACCAGAGCCGTGGGTGCGTCCTGGGCATTACGGCACCAGGCTACGGCTCAGCAGGTGTGCCAGGCGGCTACCTGGTCGAGTCTGCACACTTTTACCAAGCATTATCAGGTGCATACCTACGCTTCGGCGGACGCCAGCCTAGGTAGACAAGTCCTTCAGGCGGCGGTTGCCCACCTGTAAGAAAGGGCTGTTTTACGGTCCTATCACGAGGGGTTATTTTACCCACCCAGGGACTGCTTTTGGACGTCCCAATTGTCTGGGTCTCCCAATTAGGAGCGACAAAGAAGAAGGGAATTTTGTTTACTTACCGTAAATTCCTTTTCTTCTAGCTCCAATTGGGAGACCCAGCACCCGCCCTGTTTTCTTAGGGATTTTTGTTTTTTCGGGTACACATGTTGTTCATGTTGAATGGTTTCGGTTCTCCGATGTTTCTTCGGATTGAATTTGTTCTTAAACCAGTTATTGGCTTTCCTCCTTCTTGCTTTTGCACTAAAACTGAGGAGCCCGTGATCCCACGGGGGGTGTATAGGCAGAAGGGGAGGGGTTACACTTTTGAGTGTAATACTTTGTGTGGCCTCCGGAGGCAGTAGCTATACACCCCAATTGTCTGGGTCTCCCAATTGGAGCTAGAAGAAAAGGAATTTACGGTAAGTAAACAAAATTCCCTTCTTTGTTTCTGAATGACAAGCACCCAAAAATGGAAGCATTTCCTATAGATATTAGTCATGGCGGTAAGTGTTGGCACACTTGAAAATGAAGAATTTCTCCCAGAAAAATATTCCATTTACTCATGTTTTGTTAATCACTTGTTTATTTAAAAAAAAAAAAGGCAGATTGGACATTTCACACACAACCTAAAAATAGGTCTGACAAAACCGTTGACACCCCAGTCCAAAATTGTTAGTACACAACTTTTGTCATGCATGTGATGGTCATTCAAACTCCCCTGTGGCAAGTAACAAATGTGGGCAATATGAATATCACACCCGAAACCAGGTAAAAAGTCGAGAAGTTGACTCAATCATTCCATTGTCTGTGTGTACCACATTAAGCACGGAGAACAGAAAGAGAAGTGAACTATCTGAAAACTTGAGAATCAAAATTCTTGAAAAATATCAATCTCACAGTTACAAGTCCATCTCCAGAGATCTTGATGTTCCCTTGTCCAAGGTGTGCAACATATTCAAGTAGTTTACAATCCATAGCACTGTAGCTAATCTCCCTAGATGTGGACGGCAGAGCAAAATTAATGAAAGATTGCATGGTTAGTGAATTAACAGCCCCAATCAAGTTCCCAAGGATTTTAAGCTTTCCTTCTGGCTCAGGTTGTATCAGTGTCAGTGCGAACTGTCTGTCAACCTTTGAATGAAATGCTATGGCAGGAGACCCAGGAGGACCCCACTGCTGACACAGAGATGTTGTGAATATCATCAGAGATGGTGCTGTTCCCGGGAGTGTTTCTGGGCAGCCTCTGGTGGCTAGTATTGGTAGTGAGTCTGATTCTGCATCTGCCGCTCAGATAGGTGTTGGAGATGATTGCTGTTTCAGGAAGCCTATGGAGTCCAGCCGGGGGGAATGTAGGAAGGCAGTCTCTGTCTAACCTTTGCCGGTGATAATTGTTTCTGCTCCATGTTAAGATGTCCTGAATTTGTCCTCCAGCCTTTAGGCTTTTGCCTTTCCCTGTAAGTTTTGTTTTGCCTTTTTTCAGCTCCTTTTTGGATATTCCAGGAATGATTTCCACAGCGGTTTCTTCGTTCCTTTGCATCGGTTTTGTTTCCATGTCATCCTGAGTCTGCAGCTATGCCTGATAAGTATTTTGTTCTTAGCCTGGCCTTGGTTAAAGGCTAAATTTGCACTGAAGGGCGTTTCTGCTTAATCTTTTTTTTTTTTTTCTTCTAAATCTGTGCTTGAGAATATTCCCATTTTTACTCCCTGTTGGATCAGGAGTCTTGTATTTTTGTATCTCCTGTGTTTTTATAGTTTGCATTTTCTATTTAAATGTATTTGCACAAGAGTTCCTGAAATAATGGGAGGAAGGATCGTGTGATCTTTAAGGGAATTTTTGATTATCAGGTGTTAGCATTATTTAGGGTTTCTTTTTCGCTCCTAATTGGGAGACCCAGACAGTGGGTGTATAGCTACTGCCTCTGGAGGCCGCACAAAGAACTACACTTAAAAGTGTAAGGCCCCTCCCCTTCTGGCTATACACCCTCCCGTAGGAGTACGGATTCCTCAGTTTTAGCTTTGTGCGCAGGAGGTCAGACACGCACGCATAGCTCCATTGTTTTTAGTCAGCAGCAGCTGCTGACTATGTCGGATGGAAGAAAAGAGGGCCCATACAGGGCTCCCAGCATGCTCCCTTCTCACCCCACTGTATGTCGGAGGTGTTTGTAAGGTTGAGGTACCCATTGCGGGTACGGCGGCAGGAGCCCACATGCTGATTCCTTCCCCATCCCTTTTTACAGGGCTCTGGGTGAAGTGGGATTTACTGGTCTCCAGGCACTGAGACCGTGCTCCATCTACAGCCCCTGGAGAAGATGCTGGATGGAGCGGAGTACATCAGGGACATGGCCCTTCAGCGCGGCCCGCGCTTTTACGGCGGCCGCGCTGATAACTCGAGTCCCCGGCTTTTGCGGCCTGCTTCCGTTCGTTCCCGCCCCCAGACCTGCCAGTCAGGAGAGGGGCGGGACGCTGGCCAGTGCATCAGCGCCGAGGGCTGGAGTCGTTTTTACATACTCCAGCCCTCACAATCGGCACAGAGGGGACACTGTTTCCCGCACTTCTGTTTGGGAACTCCCACGGACCGCCCCTCTCCACAGACGCCGGCAGCCATTCCTGCTGACGCGCTGAGCTGCAGAGGGGAGCCGGGGAGACCCAGACAAGGAATTCTGCGCCTCTTACCCGCTATTCAGCGGGCGGTAAGCAGCCCTCAGGGCTCACCCCCTCTTGTGCCAGTAGTATTCTTAGTATTTTGTTTCTACAAATACTTGGTATTACATAGCGCTGGTCGCCCTTTGGCTATAGACTCTCTCACATTGCAGAGAGCCAGCAGCATGTCGGCCGTAAAACGCAAGGGTGCCAAGGCACAGACATTATATGCTTCCTGCACCGCATGTGGGACTTTTCTACCAGCAGGCTCCACGGACCCCCATTGTGTGCAGTGCTCGGCCCCTGCGGCGCTTGCACAGTCGGGACCTCTGCTGGACGTGACCCAGGGTGTACCACCTGTGAATGCTGTCCAGGTGACAGGAACTGAGTTTGCAGCTTTTGCTGACAGAATGTCTCTCACTATGTCACAAATTCTTGACACATTGCGAGCTAGGCCTGTACTTCAGGCCACGGACACTGTGCAATCATTGCCCCCTGGTCCCCCTCAGCTCCAAGCTCCGGGACGGGCATATACACCTCAGGGTGAAGACTCTGACTCGGACGATGGCCCCGGGCAGCCTAAGAGGGCTCGCTATGACGGGCCTTCACATTCATCTCAATGGTCAGGATCCCAGCGAGATGAATCTATGGGTGATGAGGCGGACGTAACTGATCAGGATTCTGATCCTGGGACCGCTCTCAATCTAGATACACCAGATGGTGACGCCATAGTTAATGATCTTATATTTAACATCAATAAGATGTTAAATATTTCCCCACCAGCTCCTCTTGTAGAGGAGTCAGCTTCGCAGCACGAGAGAATCCATTTCAGATACCCTAAGCGTACATTAAGCACTTTTCTGGACCACGCTGACTTTAGAGACGCAATCCAGAAACCCCACGCTTATCCTGAAAGGCGTTTTCCTAAACGGCTTAAAGATACACGCTACCCTTTTCCCCCTGAGGTGGTCAAGGGTTGGACCCAGTGTCCAAAAGTGGATCCTCCAATTTCCAGGCTTGCAGCTAGATCCTTGGTTGCAGTTGAAGATGGAGCGGCACTTAAAGATGCCACTGACAGGCAGATGGAGCTCTGGCTGAAATCCATCTATGAAGCGATTGGAGCGTCATTAGCGCCTTCTTTTGCGGCCGTATGGGCACTCCAAGCTATCTCAGCCGGGCTTGCGCGAGTCGACTCAGTCACACGTGCATTTGCCCCGCAGGTAGCACCATTGACCTCGCAAATGGCGGCATTCGCGTCGTACGCGATTAATGCTGTTCTTGACGCTACAAGCCGCACGGCAGTGGCGTCAGCCAACTCCGTTGTTTTGCGTAGGGCCCTGTGGTTGAGACATTGGAAAGCAGATTCTCATTCCAAGAAGTGCTTAACCAATTTGCCTTTTTCTCGTGACCGATTGTTTGGAGAGCGTTTGGATGAAATCATCAAACACTCCAAGGGTAAGGACTCATCCTTACCGCAACACAGACAAAACAAACCCCAACAGAGGAAGGGTCAGTCTGGTTATCGGTCCTTTCGAGGACCGGGCAGGTCCCAATTCGCCTCGTCAAAAAAGACTCAAAAAGACCAGAGACGCTCAGATTCTTGGAGGTCTCAGTCACGCCCAAAGAGGACAGCCGGAGGAACCGTTGCCAAGACGGCGTCCTCCTGACTTGCGGTCTCCGATTCCCACACCCGCGGTCGGTGGGAGGCTTTCCCACTTTGGCGACATTTGGCTGTCACGCGTCAAAGACCGTTGGGTGAGGGATATTCTGTCTCACGGGTACAGGATAGAGTTCAGTTCTCGTCCGCCAACTCGTTTCTTCAGAACTTCTCCACCACCAGACCGAGCCGATGCTCTGTTGCAGGCGGTGGCCGCTCTAAAGGCGGAAGGAGTGGTGACCTCCGTCCCTCTTCAGGAACAAGGTCACGGTTTTTACTCCAATCTGTTTGTGGTCCCAAAAAAGGACGGATCGTATCGACCCGTCCTGGATCTAAAGTTGCTCAACAGACACGTAAAAGTCAGGAGGTTCCGGATGGAATCCCTACGCTCCGTCATAGCCTCAATGTCTCAAGGAGATTTTCTAGCATCAATAGACATCAAAGATGCGTATCTCCACGTGCCGATTGCACCAGAGCATCAGCGTTTCCTACGCTTCGTCATACACGACGAACACCTACAGTTCGTAGCGTTACCTTTCGGTCTGGCAACAGCCCCCCGGGTCTTCACCAAAGTCATGGCAGCAGTAGTAGCTGTTCTGCACTCGCAGGGTCACTCGGTCATCCCGTATCTAGACGACCTGCTTATAAAGGCACCCTCTCAAGAGGCATGCCAACACAGTCTGAAGGTGGCACTAGACACTCTCCAGAGTTTCGGGTGGATTATCAACTTTCCAAAGTCTCATCTAACCCCGACCCAATCTCTGACTTATCTTGGCATGGAGTTTCATACTCTCTCAGCGATAGTGAGGCTTCCACTGGACAAGCAGTGCTCGCTACGGACTGGAGTGCAATCTCTCCTTCAGAGCCAGTCGCACTCACTGAGGCGCCTCATGCATTTCCTAGGAAAGATGGTAGCAGCAATGGAGGCAGTCCCGTTCGCGCAGTTTCATCTGCGCCCTCTACAATGGGACATTCTACGCCAATGGGATGGGAAATCGACGTCCCTCGACAGGACTGTCTCCCTCTCTCAAACTGCCAAGGACTCTCTGCGTTGGTGGCTTCTCCCCACCTCATTGTCACAGGGAAAGTCGTTCCTTCCCCCGTCCTGGGCAGTGGTCACGACGGATGCGAGCCTATCAGGGTGGGGAGCGGTGTTTCTCCACCACAGGGCTCAGGGGACGTGGACTCAGGAAGAGTCCACCCTGCAGATCAATGTTCTGGAAATCAGAGCAATCTATCTTGCCCTGCGAGCCTTCCAACAATGGCTGGAAGGCAAGCAGATTCGGATTCAGTCGGACAATTCCACGGCGGTGGCGTACATCAACCACCAAGGGGGAACACGCAGTCGCCAAGCTTTTCAAGAAGTCCAGCGGATTTTGACGTGGGTGGAAAGCAGAGCATCCACCATATCCGCAGTTCACATCCCAGGCGTGGAAAACTGGGAAGCAGACTTTCTCAGTCGCCAGGGCATGGACGCAGGAGAATGGTCCCTTCACCCGGACGTGTTTCAACAGATCTGTTGCCGCTGGGGGACGCCGGACGTCGATCTGATGGCGTCACGGCACAACAACAAGGTCCCAGTTTTCATGGCACGGTCTCACGATCACCGAGCGCTGGCGGCAGACGCCTTGGTTCAGGATTGGTCGCAATTCCGACTCCCCTATGTGTTCCCACCTCTAGCATTGTTACCCAGAGTTCTCCGGAAAATCAAGTCCGACTGCCATCGAGCCATACTCGTCGCTCCAGATTGGCCAAGAAGGTCGTGGTACCCGGATCTGTGGCATCTCACGGTAGGCCAACCGTGGACACTACCAAACCGTCCAGATTTGCTGTCTCAAGGGCCGTTTTTCCATCTGAATTCTGCGGCCCTGAACCTGACTGTGTGGCCATTGAGTCCTGGATCCTAGCGGCCTCAGGTTTATCTCATGAAGTTGTTGCCACAATGAGACAGGCTAGAAAACCATCCTCAGCTAAGATCTATCACAGGACGTGGAAGATATTCTTAGCGTGGTGCTTGGCTCAAGGGTTTTCTCCCTGGCCATTTGCATTGCCAATTTTTCTTTCCTTCCTGCAGTCTGGGTTGGAAAAAGGTTTGTCGCTTAGCTCGCTTAAGGGTCAAGTCTCCGCGCTATCCGTATTCTTTCAGAAGCGCTTGGCACGGCTTTCTAAAGTACGCACTTTTCTCCAAGGAGTTTGTCATATCGTTCCTCCTTACAAACGGCCATTGGAACCCTGGGATCTGAACAAGGTTCTCATTGCTCTCCAGAAGCCGCCTTTCGAGCCGTTGAAAGAGGTTTCCCTTTCTCGGCTTTCACAAAAAGTAGTTTTTCTTGTGGCGGTCACATCTCTTCGAAGAGTGTCCGAGCTAGCGGCGTTATCTTGCAAATCTCCCTTCCTGGTGTTTCACCAAGACAAGGTAGTACTGCGTCCAATTCCGGAGTTTTCTCCCAAGGTGGTTTCTTCCTTTCATCTCAATCAGGATATCACTTTGCCATCTTTGTGTCCGCATCCAGTTCACCAATTTGAAAAGGGTTTACATCTGTTGGACCTGGTGAGAGCACTCAGGATTTACATTTCTCGCACGGCGCCTCTACGCCGTTCTGATGCGCTCTTTGTCCTAGTCGCTGGTCAGCATAAGGGATCGCAAGCTTCCAAATCCACCCTTGCGCGGTGGATCAAGGAACCAATTCTTCACACATACCGTTCTGCTGGGCTTCCGATTCCATCTGGACTGAAGGCCCATTCTACCAGAGCCGTGGGTGCGTCCTGGGCATTGCGGCATCAGGCTACGGCTCAGCAAGTGTGCCAGGCTACCTGGTCGAGTCTGCACACGTTTACCAAACACTATCAAGTGCATACCTACGCTTCGGCAGATGCCAGCCTAGGTAGACAGGTCCTTCAGGCGGCGGTGGCCCACCTGTAGGAAGAGGCTGTCTGACAGCCCGTTCATGTGGTATCTTTTTACCCACCCAGGGACTGCTTTTGGACGTCCCACTGTCTGGGTCTCCCAATTAGGAGCGAAAAAGAAGAAGGGAATTTTGTTTACTTACCGTAAATTCCTTTTCTTCTAGCTCCAATTGGGAGACCCAGCACCCGCCCTATTTGTTCTTAGGGTTTCGTTTTTCGGGTGCACATGTTGTTCATGTTGTTTCTTAAGTTCTCCGATCTTGTTATCGGATTGAATTTGTTTTTGAAACTGTTATTGGCTTTCCTCCTCCTTGCTTTGGTACTAAAACTGAGGAATCCGTACTCCTACGGGAGGGTGTATAGCCAGAAGGGGAGGGGCCTTACACTTTTAAGTGTAGTTCTTTGTGCGGCCTCCAGAGGCAGTAGCTATACACCCACTGTCTGGGTCTCCCAATTGGAGCTAGAAGAAAAGGAATTTACGGTAAGTAAACAAAATTCCCTTCTTTTACTGGCTGCAACTAGCAATCTATCCTATACTTTTGTATCTAGCTAGCAGGGCCTCACGTTGCTTAATTCTATATCTACCATCTATGTGTTGTTTCTTTCTTACATCACCGTCATTATTTATTGGGGGCTTTGACCTTCCTTTGGGGCTGCTCTGAGGCAAGTCAGGAATCCTCATTCCATCTTTGAGGTTCTCCAGTGGTGACGAGGCGTCTAATGCTCCACTGCTACTTCTAGTTGTGTTTGTGTAAGTGGATTGCAGCCAGCCAAGTTTCCAAATGCTCTTGTGTATTATCTTCTACCATTTTTTTTTTTTTTTTTTTTTTTTTTATGGGTTTTTTGCAAGATCTTTTGCAGTCTCCTGACCATAACACAGAGACATACAAAAGCTACTATGCTGTTTGTCAAAACTTATGTGAACTAGCCAAAATCATTCTGGGAAATTGTCCTGTAGACAGGTCAGAGCTTTTTGGTAAAGCTCATCACTATACAGTTTCTGAAAAAGGAATGATGCCTACAAAGAAAAAAACATAGGACCTACAGTCAGAGATGGTTCAAAGATGCTTTGGCATTGTTTTGCTGCCTCTCTCACTGGAAGCCTTGACTGTGTACAAGGCATCATGAAATCTGAAGGTTGCTAAAGGATTTTGGATTACAATGTAGTGCAAGTGTCAGATTTCTGTTTGTGTAGTAGGTCGTGGGTCTTCCAGCGGGACAATGGCCCAAAACGTACTTCCAAGAAGAACCCAAAAATGGATGGAAACATAGCGCTGGAGCATTCTAAAGTGTCAGCATTGAGTCCGGATCTAAATCCCATTGACCAGTGGAGAGATCTTAAAATTCCTGATGGGAGAAGGCATTGTTCAAATATGAGAGACCTGGAGCAGTTTGCAAAAGAGTGGTCCAAAGTTCCAGCTGAGAGGTGTAAGAAGCTTGTTGATGGTTATAGGAAGCATTGATTGCAGTTATTTATTCCAAAGGGTGAGCAACCAAATATGAGGGTGCCAACAACTTTGTACTTACCATTTTTGGTGTCTTGTGTGAAATTATGATCAATTTACCTTTTCTTCTGTGTTGTTGTGTTTAGTTTTGTTATTTTGTTTTGTGTTACTATACACACAAAACGTGTAATTGCAATAATTTTCTGGGAGAAGTACTTCATTTTTTGCAGCAATTTCAAGAGTTTCAGCCATGACGGTATATGTCTGACAGCTGCCCATACTTCTGCCTACACTCCTATACCTGGCGGTGTAAATTAATTTTCCCCCTAATAGTCCACATATCCATATTAATTTTCTGGGCTGTAAGTGACTTTAATCTGCCCCTCTCAGGGGATACTGTTAGCGATGTCTGTTTCATGTACGTATTTTATCATTTTTTATTTTTTTCACGGATATGTGTGACCGTTATAATCTATGGGGCTGTTCATATGTCTGTTTTTTGGGGAATCTTATGACCATGCAAAACTCATGGAGACATGTAAGAGTATTACTGGCATCATGGATGAAAAGTGCCTATACAAGTGTATGGGCCTGTGAAATTAAGACAGCAAACTGATGTCATCAGTCTACAACTTGTGCTGTGTCCATGATTAACATGTAATGTATAGGGAAAAACTTAAAAAAAAAAATTGATCCATTTATGAAAATCACTGAAGTGTACCATTTTTGTAAACCTTAAAAAAACAAAAAAAATCCCCAAAACTTTGAGGTTGTACAGCGCTGCATTGCAATGTGCACCGATTAGTCTGATGGGCATCTCCAGACTGTGCTCAGCGCCTTGTAATGTCACTCCTCCACCTGTGAATTACGTGGATCACTAAATCCACACAGCCGGCAGACAGCCTTTATGGTGAAAACATGAGGTACTACCATGACAAGGCAGCGTAGCATCATTGTGGAGCACCATTACTGTCACTATTGCTTTGCTGTGGATGCGAGGTGATCTGCGCCTGTGTGGTGTACGATCTGTGCTTCTATATCTATAGACATGTATGTAGGTGTCTAAGCCACTGCATTGTCTGTAATAACGGTGATTCTTTCTTTATTTCACCTCTAGGCAAATCTAGATTCTGAAGAGCGACGACCAGTGGAAGAAAACGCAGACAGGAGCAAGATTTCCGAGAATATATTCAATCTCACCCTTGAGATCATGTGCCTGTTGACTGGAGAGGTGAGACGTTATGGAAAGTATGGTACATGTCACTCTTCTCAAGCACAGTGTGTGTGTGTGTGTGTGTGTGTGTGTATAATAAATATATATATATATATATATATAAGTAATGCGTGCGTGTGTATATATACAGTGCCTTGCGAAAGTCTTCGGCTCGCTTGAATTTTTCAACCTTTTCCCACATTTCAGGCTTCAAACATAAAGATAAAAATGTTGATGTTATGATGAAAAATCAACAGCAAGTGGGACACAATTGTGAAGTTGAACAAAATTTATTGCTTATTTTAAACTTTTTAAAAAAAACTGAAAATTGGGACGTGCAATATTATTCATCCCTTTTACTTTCAGTGCAGAAAACTCACTCCAGAAGTTCATTGAGGATGTCTGAATGATCCAATGTTGTCCTTAAATGACTGATGATGTGTAATCAAGTCTCCGTATAAATGCACCTGTTCTGTGATAGTCAGTGTTCTGTTTAAAGCGCAGATAGCATCATGAACACAACAGGCAGGTCCGTGATACTGTTGTAGAGAAGCTTATAGCTGGATTTGGTTACAAAAAGATTTCCAAAACTTTAAACATCCCAAGAAGCACTGTGCAAGCGATCATATTGAAATGGAAGGAGTATCATATCACTGCAAATCTACCAAGACCCAGCTGTCCATTCAAACTTTCATCTCAAACAAGGAGAAGACTGATCAGAGATGCAGCCAAGAGGCCAATGATCACTCTGGATGAACTGCAGAGATCTACAGCTGAGGAGGGAGAGTCTGTCCATAGGACAACAATCAGTCGTACACTGCACAAATCTGGCCTTTATGGAAGAGTGCAAAGGAGAAAGCCATTTCTCAAAGATATCCATAGAAAGTGTTTACAGTTTACCGCAAGCCACCTGGGAGACACCAAACATGTGGAAGAAGACGCTCTGGTCAGATGAAACCAAAATCGAACTATTTGGGCACAATGTCAAACAATGTGTTTGGCGTAAAAGCAACACAGCTCATCATCCTGAACACACCATCCCCACTGTTAAACATTGTGGTGGCAGTATCATGGTTTGGCCCTGCTTTTCTTCAGCAGGGACAGAGAAGATGGTTAAAACTGATGGGAAGGTGGATGGAGCCAAATGCAGGGCCATTCTTAAAGAAAGCCTATTGGAGTCTGGAAAAGACCTGAGACTGGGACAGAGATTTGTCTTCCAACAAGACAATGATCCCAAACATAAAGCAAAATCTACAATGGAATGGTTCACAAACGTATCCAGGTGTTAGAATGGCCAAGTCACAGTCCAGACCTGAATCCAATCAAGAATCTGTGGAAAGAGCAGAAAACTGCTTTTCACAAGCGCTCTCCATCCAACCTCACTCAGATCGAGCTGTTTGTAAAGGAAGAATGGGCAAGAATTTCAGTCTCTCGATGTGCAAAACTGATAGAGACATACCCCAAGCGACTTGCAGCTGTAATCACAGCAAAAGGTGGCGCTACAAAGTATTATCTTAAAGGGGACGAATAATATTGCACACCCCACTTTTCAGGTTTTTTTTTTTGTTAAAAAGTTTAAAATAAGCAAATTTCGTTCAACTTCACAATTGTGTCCCACTTGTTGTTAATTCTTCACCATAACATTTAAATTTTTTATCTCTGTTTAAAGCCTGAAATGTGGGAAAAGGTTGAAAAATTCAAGGGAGCCGAATACTTTTGCAAGGCACTGTGTATATATGTATGTGTGTGTGTGTGTGTATATATATATGTAAGTAATTTCAAATTACAACTTTCTGGCTTTAAGAAACGCTAAAAAAATCATGAAAATTGGAAGCCCTGCCTGGCGGGAAGTCACCGGGCCCGGACGGCTTTACTTATTTTTATTACAAGGTGTTTGCGGCGGAGCTCCTCCCACACATGGCCGCCTTGTTTAACTCTTTCCTTCAGGGTGACCCTATCCCTCCATCCATGCTACACTCCCATTTAATCCTCCTGCCCAAGCCACCCAGGGACCCATTGGACTGTGCTAATTATAGACCAATAGCCCTTTTGAACTCCGATTTGAAGATGTTCACCAAGCTCTTGGCGGCCAGGCTTAATCGATGGTTGCCCCAACTCGTGTATAAAGACCAGGTGGGTTTTGTCCCTTGCCGTCAGGGGGGGGACAACACCAGGAAGGTCATAGACCTGGTGGATGTGGCAAATCGGACGAAGCAACAGGCGTTGGTGTTGAGTCTAGATGCAGAGAAGGCTTTTGACCGCCTTGCGTGGCCTTTTCTCTTCAAGACAATGGAGGTCTTTGGGATCTCGGGTGGCTTTATGCGGGCCTTGAAGTCCCTGTATAGCGCTCCTACGGCCTCTATCAAACTCCCCCTCCACATCTCTAAGCCTTTTCTCATCTCCAATGGCACCAGGCAGGGGTGCCCCCTGTCCCCCCTCCTTTTTGCACTATGCATAGAGCCCCTCGCGGCCTCGGTCAGGAGCAACCCAGACATCTCGGGGGTCCTGGTCAGGAATAAACCATTTAAAATCTCACTTTTTGCCGACGATGTGCTCATTACACTTACTAACATCCATGTGTCCCTTCCAATTTTAATGTGCACCTTGGGTAGGTACGGGAGCCTTTCGGGGTATAAGATCAACTCTAGCAAAACGGAGGCAATGCCCTTGAATCTCGACCCGGTGGCCCTGGATTACCTGCGTTTGAATTTTAAGTTTCGTTGGAAGACAGATGCGGTCAAGTACCTGGGGGTTAACCTCACATCTACTTATGATTCCCTCTATAACCTTAACTTCCCCCCCCTTTTCCGAGAGCTGAGAACTCTTTTGAGCAAGTGGTTGCCCCTCCCTCTTTCGTGGATGGGGCGCATTGCGGCGGTTAAAATGAGCTTGCTCCCAAAATTATTATATTTCTTTGAAACCCTCCCAGTTAAGGTACCAATAAAGGAGCTGAAGTCCCTTCAGGCGGCTATCCTTAGATTTATTTGGTGTAACAAACGTCATAGGGTGGCCAGGGAGGTGTTGATGGCTCGGAGAAACAGGGGGGGGCTTTCTGTCCCGGACATCCTAAAATACTATTGGGCGGCCCATCTTAGGAGGATCCCCTGTTGGGTGTCCCTTTGGGCATACAACAGGTGGACTGAGATTGAAAAACTTTGGCTGGCGCCTATACATCCAAACGCGCTCCTGTGGCCCCCGGCCCAGTGTGATTCGCCCCCCCCTCTTCTTGGACCGATGCAGTTCACTAGGGACCTCTGGGCATTTTGCATTAGAAGATTTCCTTTGGCATCCCCCTGCTCCCCTCTGGTGTCCTTCATATACCAACCCTTGCTCCCAAGCAGTCTGGAGTCGGACATGGTGCACCCCTGGCTCAAGGCAGGTCTATTCAGATTTGCAGACATTATAGATGGAAGTACAATGCAGATCCATTCCTTTGAGTACCTTAGAGATAAATTCTCTCTCTCTAATCGAGAGTTTTTCCAATATCTGCAGATCAGAGACTTGGCTGGCTCCTTGTTTGGCAGGGCAGGGGCCTCGATTCCCACAGATTTTGAGAAAATTTGCAGAAGGGGCACTGATACTAAGGGGCTGATTTCGGAAATTTACATTTTGCTTTCTGATTCACGGGAGGGGCCCGAGGGGTCTTTTCCATACATGCGGAAATGGGAGTCTCTATTGGGAAGGCGGATACTTCCTCAGGAATGGGCAGCAATCTGGGGAAACGCCGCCAAGACGTCAATATGCACACTATATAAGGAAAATATCTATAAAATTTTGCTATTTTGGTACCACACTCCAGATTTCCTTCATGGCATAGACCCCTCCATACCGGCTTGTTGCTGGAGATGCGGGGGAGGCAGGGGCACCATTCTGCACATATTCTGGTCCTGTCCAGGGATAGTCCCCTTCTGGGAGCGGGTTAGAGGGTTGATCCATAAAGTACTATATATAGAGGTTGATCTTGATCCCCTGATCTATGTTCTGGGTCTTGGGAATGGGGGATTGGGAAAAACGGCCTCTAAGCTTTTGTCCCACATCCTTACGGCGGCCAGATGCTTAATTGCAAAGAATTGGAGGCAGCCAGGGACACCCTCACTCCAGAGCCTCAAGTATAGATTACTGGACGTTAGACGCATGGAACATCTCACGGCACTATTGCATGACACAGTTGACCGCTTCCAGGCCGTGTGGGCACCATGGGACTACTTTGCGGGACAGGAGGATCTGTGAGACTGAGGCCTATGGGTCCTATGGAAGGAGCATGGACTCTTGAAACCCTTCCCTCTTCCCTCCTATTTCTCCTCTCCCCTCCTAACCCTCCTCACCTGTCCTGTCATTGTTTGTCTAGGTTCGATAAGAATTGTGAATTTTATGTTTTATTTTATGTATGAAAAACGTAAATTGAAAATCTCAATAAAAATTCAAAGTTTAAAAAAAAAAAAAAAAAATCATGAAAACATAATGTGCTAGCCAGTAACTGTTATTTTTCAAGACCAAACAGGTGGGAAAATAATGGCATCACTCAATTGTGAGGTAAAAATTATGGAATCATGAAAAACAAACAAAAACTCCAATACATCACTACTATTTTGTTGCACCACCTCCTGGCTTTTATAACAGTATGCAGTCTCTTAGGCGCAGACTTAATGAGTGACAAACAGTACTCTTCATCAGTCTGGCTCCAACTTTCTCTGATTTGCTGTTGCCAGATCAGCTTTGCAGGTTGGAGCCTTGTCATGGACCATTTTCTTCAACTTCCACCAAAGATTATCAATTGGATTGAGATCCGGACTATTTGTAGGCCATGACATTGACCTTATGTGTTTTCTTTCAAGGAATGTTTTCATAGTTTTTGCTCTATGGCAGGATGCATTATCTCCCCCGTGCCTTTACCTGACATGCAGCCTCATTTTATCAATGACTGTGGAAATTTACATCTTCTCTTCAAGCAGTCATCTTTATAAATCTCATTGGAACGACACCAAACAAAGGTTCAAGCATCATCACCTTACCCAATGCAGATTCGCGATTCATCACTGAATATGACTTTCATCTAGTCATCGACAGTCCACAATTGCTTTTCCTTAGCCCATTGTAACCTTGTTTTTTTCTGTATAGTTGTTAATGATGGCTTTTGTTTTGCTTTTCTGTATGTAAATCCCATTTCTCTATCGTTTCATTGGGGGACACAGGACCATGGGTTATGCTGCTGTCACTAGGAGGCTGACACTAAGTAAACATAAAAAAGTTAGCTCCTCCCTAGCAGCATACACCCCGAGCCGGAGGCGGGCTCAGATCAGTTTTTAGCTTAGTGTCGTAGGAGGCTGATGTGGGCCGTCTCGGCCCCCCTCAGCCATGTATGTTTTTGCGCTTTTTTATTTTTTTTTTTTCGGCGCCGCTCATCGCTCTCATACCTGTCGTCTTCTTCTCTGCAGGTATTCGCTTCACTCATTCTCCGCAGCCCCGTGGGTACCGCTCCCCAGGGTCGCAGGGGCTTGAGACTTCGGGGCCCTCTCCCCCGCCCGTCCCCGTGGTACCACTCCCGGGGGTGCGCGTGTGGGCAGGTTGTTTTGTGGGCACCCCTGATTCGCCCTGAGGTATCACCCCAAAGGGCGTACAGGGGAATACAGCAGGGATGGAACCTCAGCAGCGTTTGTGATAGATGGGGCCCTGTCACGCTGCCTTCTCCTGATAGGGGGCTGTCTACCCCCATCATGATGCCTACTACCCTGCCTTCAGCACGCTCTCCCCCGGAGCCTTCCTGGACGAGCAGCGCTGTTCACAGGCAGGGCCAGGGAGCTCTGCCTGCACCGCATCCATCGCTGAGCCGGCGCCGCCGATTGCAGGTAGGATCCGACTTCCCTGCTCTTTCCCCCGGCCCCCTCCATAAATTTAGTCCCCGGCTTCGGCCTAGTCGCTCCTGCGTCCTAGCCACGCCCCCGCTGCATGCTATTGGCCGCCGGTCGTCTCCCTCTGTACCTCCCACTGCTCTGCCTCCTGGCAGATGGTGGGGGCTGTGAATCCTCCAGACTTTTCGCGCCGGAATCCTGCTCCTCCCCCAGCCTCCTCCAGCGTCCCCTCTCCATTTTAGCCTGCCTCTGGTCCCCTGAGGCTGCAGCACGCCGGCGTTCTGAGTTTTCTGGCCAGCTCATTCCTGGACTCCACTTCTGGACTGGTGGGCAGCACGCAGGACCTGGGTAAGCTCTGCTCCTAAGGAGTAGCCCTCACTAGGTAGCATTCTCTGAGTTTAGGGACGAGTTAACCCTCTCCTGTCTCCTTCCTAGCAGCCACCAGGGAGAGTACCTGTGTGCACCATGCCTAAGGCTAAGCCCACCCAATCCAAGCAGGCCCCCTTTGCACTATTTTTTGCATGCTCCTCCTGCAGCTCCAAATTTTCCCAGGGTCAGGACGCCCCACTATGCTCCGTCTGTTCTACAGACGCGCAGCCTCCGCAGGACTCCGCGGCCGACGCTTCTGATACCGCAGACGCCACAGCGCCATATGCTGCAGGGCCCTGCGTCCCGCCCCCCCCCGACTGGCTAGCGTCCCTGTCCCAGTCCGTAGATTCCCTCTCTGAGGCTTCTCGGACCATCGCGCAAGCTCTACGCCTGCTGCCGACGCTCGCCCAGATTCCCGCAGACCCGGCGCAATTGCCCCCGGAGCAGGTGAGCCCCGTTGCAGGGTCCTCCTCTGCTGCTCAGAAACGGACCCGCCGGGTCTCGTCCTCAGACTCTTCCCAGGTTTCACCTTCATCCCCAGGTCCAGACCGTCAGTCCTCCAGGGAGGCTTCTGACTGCTCCGAGGATGATTCCGATGCGGTACCCCTACAGGACTCAGAGCAGGCGGCCGATATTCGGCACATGGTAAATAGTCTGATAGAAGCAGTAAACCAGACCTTGAAGGTACAGGTGGACCCAGTCTCCTCCCAGAGCACCCAGGTCTCCTTTAAGCGGGTGAAGCGGGCCCAGAACACATTCAGCGGACATCCAGAATTCGCTGAGTTACTGCGCAGCCACAGGCAACAGCCGGACAGGGTATTTACCAGCGGTAAGTCCATCGATTTGCATTATCCCTTTCCTGAGGGTCTTCGAAAGGATTGGGCAGGTTCCCCTGTGGTTGACCCCCCCAGTCTCCCGCCTGTCTTCTCACACAGTCCTTCCACTCACTAACGGTACGTCTCTCAAAGATCCTACGGACCGTACTATTGACAGGTTGGCCCGTTCCGCCTTCGAGGCAGCGGGCTCATCCCTCTCTCCGGCCTTCGCCTCGGTTTGGGTGGCGAAGGCCCTGATGTCCTGGGCGGACACGCTACGCGGCGGTCTCCGCGCCATTCCTACCAATCCGGACCTGGTTCCCATCGCCTCGCAGATTTCCCTCGCCGGTGAGTACTTGCTCAATGCAGCCCTGGCGTCTGCAAGTTGCGCGACCCAGGCCGCCAGCAACAATGTGGCCATCCGTCGAGCCCTTTGGCTCCGCTCCTGGAACGCGGATGCGGCCTCTAAGAAGTCACTAACTTCCCTGCCCTTCCTAGGGGAGCGTCTCTTCGGAGATAGGCTGGACCAGCTGATCTCCGATGCAACGGGAGGAAAGAGTACATCTCTCCCCCAATTGCGCCCCAAGCGCTTCCAGAATCGGCGCTCCACCGCTCGTTTCCGGTCCTTTCGCAGCTTCAGCTCCAATCCCCAGCCGCGGAAAAGCCGCTCCCCTCCGAGAGACAGGAAGACCCCGTCATTCAAGACCAATCCCGCCTGGCGTTCACGCCCCCGCCAGTCCACGAGATCCTCTTCTGGTTACCGCCGTCGTTCCTCCAAGTGACTCGCGGTCGGCGCGCAACAGCGCCAGACTTGTGGGAGGGCGCCTGTCTCGTTTTCAGCATGTGTGGATCCCCCTGACCGCCGATGCCTGGGTCAGAGAGATCATCACATCAGGCTACAAAATAGAATTCGAGGCAAAGCCACCGAGACGTTTTTCCTATCTCGCCCTCCCGAGTCTACCGCGCGGGCTCGCGCGTTCTTTCACTCCATAGACTCCCTCCTCCGAACCGGAGTCGTGGTACCAGTCCCTCCCGCAGAGCGTTTCAAGGGGTTCTATTCCAACCTTTTCGTGGTCCCCAAAAAGGACGGCTCTGTCCGTCCCGTCCTCGACCTAAAGCTTCTGAACAGGTCGGTGAGACCTCGGCCGTTTCGAATGGAGTCACTCCGGTCCGTCATCGCGTCCATGGAGGTAGGCGAATTCCTGGCATCGCTGGATATTCAAGACGCCTATCTTCACGTCCCGATAGCCTCCTCTCACCAACAGTTCCTCCGTTTTGCGATAGCGGAAGATCACTTCCAGTTCACAGCTCTTCCCTTCGGCCTCGCATCCGCACCCAGGGTCTTTACGAAGATCATGGCTGCTGCCATGTCCGTCCTGCATGCCAGGGGTGTCATGGTCATCCCGTACTTGGACGATATGTTGATAAAGGGCTCTTCTTTCGAGGACTGTCGTCTCGGGGTTCAGGTCACGATCGACACCCTTTCACGGTTAGGGTGGCTGATAAATCGGAAGAAGTCCTCTCTGATCCCGGCCCGTCGGATCACCTTTTTAGGCATGGTATTCGATACCATCCAAGGGCGAGTTTTCCTCACACAGGAGATCTCCTCCCTACAACGAGGACTCCGCGCTCTTCAGCGTCAGCGCCAAGTGTCCATCAGGTTCGGCATGCGAGTCCTCGGTCGTATGGTGGCGGCGATGGAAGCGGTACCCTTTGCACAGTTCCATCTCCGGCCACTCCAGCTGGCCTTGCTGAAGAAGTGGGACAGATCTCCCTTTTCTCTGGACCGCAGGTTTCATCTTTCGCCGGAGACCCGCAACTCCCTCAGTTGGTGGCTCAATCAGCGCAACCTCGCATCAGGGAGGTCTTTCCTCCCGCTCCACTGGAAGATAGTGACCACCGACGCCAGTCTCCAGGGCTGGGGAGCAGTGTTTCGACATCACACAGCGCAGGGCCGATGGTCACCGAGAGAGAGTTGTCTCCAGATCAACATTTTGGAGATAAGAGCCATCCGGCTAGCCTTGCAGCAGTTTCGGCACCTAGTACAGGGTTGCCCGGTCAGGATCCAGTCGGACAATGCGACGGCGGTGGCGTACATCAATCACCAAGGCGGCACAAGAAGTGTCGGGGCGATGCGAGAAGTCAAGAAGATATTGCACTGGGCCGAGTGTCATCACTCCCTGATCTCAGCGGTACACATCCCAGGCGTGGACAATTGGGCGGCGGACTTCCTCAGCAGGGAAGGCCTCGCCTCCGGAGAATGGTCCCTCAACCGGGAAGTCTTCAACCAGATCTGCGACAGATGGGGAGTTCCGGACGTGGACCTAATGGCCTCCCGGTTCAACCGTCAAGTTCCGCACTTTGTAGCGCGGTGCCGCGACCGCTTGGCTTTAGGAGTCGACGCCCTCACCCTGTCATGGAGCCAGTTCAGTCTCCCGTACATCTTCCCTCCGCTCCCTCTAATTCCGAGGGTCCTCAAGAAGATCAAGGCGGAAGGGATACCGGTCATCCTAGTGGCTCCGGACTGGCCCAGGCGAGCATGGTTCGCGGAACTAACTCAGCTCCTCGCAGACGCTCCGTGGCGCCTTCCAGACCGTCCAGATCTCCTGCAGCAGGGGCCTCTCTTCCATCAGAACTCACAGGTCCTAAATTTGACGGCCTGGCCATTGAATCCTGGGTTCTAGCTAAGGCTGGTTTTTCCTCAAGAGTGATTCAGACAATGATTAGGGCCAGGAAGCCATCTTCATCAAAGATTTACCACCGCACGTGGAAAGTTTTCTTCAGGTGGTGTGAAGAGCAGAATATTTCTTCTCCTCTCGCCTTCTCCCTTCCTTCCCTGTTGGCATTCTTGCAGTCAGGCCTAGATGCGGGTCTCTCGCTCGCAACACTAAAGGGCCAGATATCGGCGTTATCAATCCTGTTTCAGAAGCCACTGGCCGCTCGTTCACAGGTTAAGACCTTCATCCAGGGAGTAGCCCACCTGGCACCGCCGTACCGTCGGCCTCTAGAACCGTGGGACCTTAATCTAGTCCTAGGGTCACTTCAGGGCTCCCCATTCGAGCCCTTGCGAGAATCTTCCCTGTCTCACCTGTCTTGGAAGGTGGTGTTTCTTGTTGCCATCACTTCTATTCGCAGGACGTCAGAGCTGGCAGCTCTCTCTTGTCGTTCCCCCTTTTTGATTTTTCACCAGGACAAAGCGGTTCTCCGGCCAGATCCCGCTTTTCTCCCAAAGGTGGTCTCCCCGTTCCATCTTAACGAGGAAATCATCCTTCCATCCTTCTGTCCTGGCCCCTCTCGCAGCTTGGAGAGGTCCTTGCACACCCTGGACCTAGTGCGTGCACTTAGAATTTATGTCTCCAGGACCGCGCCGTTCCGTAAGTCAGATGGTCTGTTTGTTCTCCCTTCTGGTCCCAAGAAGGGTGAATCGGCATCCAAGGCCACAATTGCCAGATGGATCCGTTCCGCCATATCAGAGGCCTACCGGATTCGGGACAAGTCTCCGCCGCGGGGGGTAAAGGCGCACTCTACCCGCGCAGTGGGCGCCTCTTGGGCGATTAGGCATCAGGCGTCGGCCGACCAGGTCTGCAAGGCCGCCACCTGGTCTAGCCTGCACACCTTTACTAGGTTCTACCACGTTCACACCCAAGCATCGGCAGATGCTATTTTTGGGAGAAAGGTCTTGCAGGCAGCAGTTGCGCACCTGTAATAGGGTGGCAGCATTCAATTATAGTGCAAGCCCGCCGAGGGAGGTTGTTGTTGTCGGCCTCTGCGGGTTTTTCGGTATTCCCACCCAGGGACTGCTTTTGGACGTCCCATGGTCCTGTGTCCCCCAATGAAACGATAGAGAAAGTAGGATTTTTGTGTACTCACCGTAAAATCTCTTTCTCTGAGTCTTCATTGGGGGACACAGCACCCACCCTGCTTGGTTTTTTGGTTGATTCAATTGCATTTGCCTGCTATTTTTTCAGTGGTCTTATGTTCATAGACCTCTTGTTTGCACGGCTGCATTGTTTTAGTTACAACTTGTGTTTATGTATGGTGATTCTGGTACTCCTCCTACTGCTTGTGCACCAACTGATCTGAGCCCGCCTCCGGCTCGGGGTGTATGCTGCTAGGGAGGAGCTAACTTTTTTATGTTTACTTAGTGTCAGCCTCCTAGTGACAGCAGCATAACCCATGGTCCTGTGTCCCCCAATGAAGACTCAGAGAAAGAGATTTTACGGTGAGTACACAAAAATCCTACTTTCCTTTAGGCAGTTTCTTACAGTTCGGTCACAGACATTGATTCCAGTTTCCTCCCATTCATTCCTCATTTGTTTTGTTGTGCATTTCCTGTTTTGGAGACATATTGCTTTAAGTTTACTGTCTTGATGCTTTGATGTCTTCCTTGGACTACCAGTATGTTTACCTTTAACAACCTTCCCATGTTGTTTGTATTTGGTTCAGATTTTAAACACAGCTGACTGAACAACCGGCTTCTGGTATTCCTCCTGAAGTCATCTCCACTATGACTCGGGCCCGTAAGTCTTCCTCCGTCAAGATCTATCACAGGACTTGGAAAATTTTCCTGTCCTGGTGTCGCTCTTCCGGCCATTCTCCTTGGCCATTCTCGTTGCCGACCTTTCTGTCTTTTTTACAGTCCGGTCTGCAGCTAGGACTGTCCCTCAACTCTCTCAATGGACAAGTCTCAGCTCTATCAGTGCTGTTCCAGCGGCGTCTCGCCCGGCTGGCTCAGATCCGCACTTTCATGCAAGGTACGTCTCACATCATTCCACCTTATCGGCGGCCCTTGGATCCCTGGGACCTTAACTTGGTCCTCACGGTATTGCAGAAACCCCCCTTTGAGCCTCTTAGACGATACAAAAGAAACCTCCCTTTCTCAAAAGGTGGCCTTTCTAGTTGCCATAACTTCTCTCAGGAGAGTCTCTGATTTGGCTGCGCTCTCCTCGGAGTCACCTTTTTTGGTTTTTCATCAAGACAAGGTAGTTCTCCGTCCGACCCCGGACTTTCTTCCTAAGGTGGTCTCTCCCTTCCACCTTAACCAGGATATTTCCTTGCCTTCCTTCTGTCCGGCCCCTGTTCATCGCTTTGAGAAAGCGCTGCATACTCTAGATCTGGTGCGTGCTCTCCGGATTTATGTGGCTCGCACCGCTGCGCTTAGGCGGTGCACCTCTCTTTTTGTGCTAACCACAGGGCGGCGCAAGGGTCTCTCTGCTTCTAAGCCGACCTTGTCCCGTTGGATTAGATCGACCATTTCGGTCGCCTACCAGAGTACTCAGGTGCCTCCCCCGCCGGGGATCAAAGCACACTCGACCAGAGCTGTCGGTGCCTCTTGGGCTTTTAGGCACCAGGCTACGGCTCAACAAGTCTGTCAGGCTGCCACTTGGACTAGCCTGCATACCTTTTCGAAGCACTACCAAGTGCATGCTCATACTTCGGCAGATGCGAGCTTAGGCAGACGCATCCTTCAGGCGGCTGTCGCCCACTTGTGAAGTTAGGCTCCGCCTACTTCTTAGTTTTTTCTGTTTATTCCCACCCAGGGACAGCTTTGGAACGTCCCATGGTCTGGGTCTCCCAAAGGAACGATAAAGAAAAAGAGAATTTTGTTACTTACCGTAAATTCTTTTTCTTATAGTTCCATATTGGGAGACCCAGCTCCCTCCCTGTTGCCTGTTGGCAATTTTCTTGTTCCGTGTGTTATCACCGGCTGTTGTCGTGGACAGAGTCTCCGGTTGTTCCGGTTCTTACTCGGTTCTACTTGTGGGTGGCTATTCTCCTTCAGCTTTTGCACTAAACTGGCTAGGACTGGCTACCAGGGGGTGTATAAGCTCAGAGGGAGGAGCTACACTTTTAAGTGTAGTACTTTGTGTGTCCTCCGGAGGCAGAAGCTAAACACCCATGGTCTGGGTCTCCCAATACGAAACTATAAGAAAAAGAATTTACGGTAACAAAATTCTCTTTTTTAAGTGCTTCTTGAAGCCACAAAGTTGACATTTGAAATTACTTTAGTTTTGCGTCATGTCTGTGTTCTGTTTTTCTGTTTTTTTTTTAAAAAAAAAGGTAAACAACCCAATGAACTTCCTCAGCGAGGTGAGTCTGTAAATTTTTGCCAGGGTTGCATATGTATGTGTGTGTATATAGATGTGTGTGTATGTGTGTGTATATATGTGTGTATATATATATATATATATATATATATATGTTACACATGGAGACATTTTATAAAAAAAAATATTTTCCCTCATCGATCTGTTTTTTGTTTTGTTTTTTCCCTTGCTTTATAGGATTGTGTTGTTGTGAAGAAAACATCAGGTGAGAGAGTAACCCCCCTCGAAAGTCCACACGTTTTAGCAGGAGGCTGGAGCAGGACCCAGAGCCATGTCAATGGGTCTTCACCTTGTAATGAGCAGAAGATATTGGAATTAACCTTCCGGATTATTCATCAGCTTAGCGGAGAGGTGAGCACTGCCGGGAATTAAGTGAAGTGCTTGAACATTAATGGATAGTGTATCAGAATGACTGGATGCCTATACTGTTTTGTGTTAGGAACCAAAAAAACATAAGGATGCTTCTATCTATTTCGATGTGGGGATTGCTGAAAGGTGCAAGCAAGGCATGGTGGCAAGTCACCAAAGGGTTTCATCTTCAGGTAAGGGTTTTAGCATATGAGACTGGCTTATAAATGTAGAACAATATGCAATTAAAGGGGTTGTCGTAAAGTTATCGCCTATCTGCAGAACAGGTGATAACTTACTGATTGGGGGTGCAAATACTGATATCTGCACTTATCAGCACGTTGGTGAATCTTTATCCTCGATGGGGAATTCATCATGCTTTTCCTGATATCACAAGTCTGCTGCCTTGGAGTTAAGCTGGGTTTACACACTGCAACATCTCAAACGACATCGCTGTAACGTCACCGGTTTTGTGACGCAATAGCGATGTTGTTTGCGATGTTGCAGTGTGTGAAACCTATCAGCGACCTGGCCCCTGCTGTGAAGTTGCTGGAAGTTGCTGATCACTACAAGTCGTTCAGGACCATTCCTAGGTCCTTTGTTTCCCGCTGTGCAGCATGAAGTTTCAGTGTGTGACTCCTTTTCAGCGACTTTGTTAGCAACTTCCCTTTCAAAAGGCTGCTTATCAACGTCCCCAACAACCAGCTAGGTCGCTCTGCAGGTCCGGATCGCTGGTAAGTTGTTGGCCAGGTTTGCCGGGTTGAACGCTCACCAGAGACTTAGCAGAGACTTATGGAGATCGCTATTGCGTCACCAAACCGGTGACGTTACAGCGATGTCCTTTGCGATGTTGCAGCGTGTAAACCCAGCTTAACCCTGCTCCTACCTTCAAACCTCATTTCTAAGCTCTTACTACCTCCACCTCCAAAAAAATATTTCAAGAACTCATCCTTCCCACAACCCCAAATCTACGAAAATGTTAGTGCATGCACTTATCATCTCCTGGTTTCGACTACTTCCCTCTAGACATCTATGGCCTCCTGCCTAAGGCTATGTGCGCACGCTGCGTATTTACATGCAGTTACGCTGCGATCTGTACCGCAGCATAACTGCATGCATCCTGCGTCCCCAGCATAATCTATGAAGATTATGCAGGAGCTGTGCGCACGTGGCGTATTAGAGCGCAGCGCTTCGGCTGCTGCCCGAAGCGCGCGTTCTAAGAAGTGACATGTCACTTCTTTTGTGCGTATTGGTTGTAATGTCGGTCTCTCTGTCTGTCTGTCTGTCGGTCTCTGTGTCTCCCTGTCGGTCTGTCTCTCTCTCTCTCTCTCTCTCTCTCTCTCTCTCTCTCTCTGTCGGTCTATCCCTCTCCCCCCTCTCTCATACTCACCAATCAGCTGCACAGCTGTCACACTCCTCTGGCGGCTTCTCCTGCTTTTGAAAATGCCGGCCGCCCATTATTCAATCTCTCGTATTCCCTGCTTCCCCCGCCCACCGGCGCCTATGATTGGTTGCAGTCAGACACGCCCCCATGCTGAGTGACAGGTGTCTCACTGCAACCAATCACAGCCGCCGGTGGGCTGGTCTATGTAGTGCAGTAAAATAAATAATAAAAAAAAACGACGTGCGGTCGCCCCCCCCAATTCTGATACCAGCCAGGGTAAAGCCACACGGCTGAAGGCTGGTATTCTCAGGATGGGGAGTCCCACGTTATGGGGCGCCCCCCAGCCTAAAAATATCAGCCAGCAGCCGCCCGGAATCGCCACATGGATTAGATGCGACAGTCCCGGGACTGTACCCGGCTCATCCAGAACTGCCCTGGTGCGGTGGCAATCTGGGTAATAAGGAGTTAATGGCAGCCCATAGCTGCCACTAAGTCCTAGTTAATCGTTGCAGGCATCTATGAGACACCCCCAATGATTGACCTGGTGAAAGTAAATAAACACACACACCCGAAAAATCCTTTATTTGAAATAAAAGACAAAAAACGCCCTCTTTCACCACTTTATTAAAATCCCCAAACACACCTCCAGGTCCGGCGTAATCCACGAAGTCCCACGACACATCCAGCTCTGCTACATGAAGCTGACCGGAGCAGCAGTACAACACCGCCGCTCCTGTCCGCTCCATGCAGAAACTGAAGTGAGTCGCGCTGTCAGCGGGAACGTCACTGAGGTAATGCCTGTGTGTGCGGTGATGAATGAGGGCTGTAGTGTCAGGTTGTGTGCGGGATGTAGGCAGTAATGTCAGGATGCGTGCGGGGATGTAGGCGGTAATGTCGGGATGTGTGTGGGGGATGTAGGCGGTAATGTCGGGATGTGTGCGGGAATGCAGGCGGTAATGTCGGGATGTGTGCGGGGATGTAGGCGGTAATGTCGGGATGTGTGCGGGGATGCAGGCGGTAATGTCGGGATGTGTGCGGGGATGCAGGCGGTAATGTCGGGATGTGTGCGGGGATGCAGGCGGTAATGTCGGGATGTGTGCGGGGATGCAGGCGGTAATGTCGGGATGTGTGCGGGGATGCAGGCGGTAATGTCGGGATGTGTGCGGGGATGCAGGCGGTAATGTCGGGATGTGTGCGGGGATGCAGGCGGTAATGTCGGGATGTGTGCGGGGATGCAGGCGGTAATGTCGGGATGTGTGCGGGGATGCAGGCGGTAATGTCGGGATGTGTGCGGGGATGCAGGCGGTAATGTCGGGATGTGTGCGGGGATGCAGGCGGTAATGTCGGGATGTGTGCGGGGATGCAGGCGGTAATGTCGGGATGTGTGCGGGGATGCAGGCGGTAATGTCGGGATGTGTGCGGGGATGCGTGCGGGGACGTCGGGATGCGTGCGGGGACGTCGGGATGCGTGCGGGGACGTCGGGATGCGTGCGGGGACGTCGGGATGCGTGCGGGGACGTCGGGATGCGTGCGGGGACGTCGGGATGCGTGCGGGGACGTCGGCGGGGACGTCGGGATGCGTGCGGGGTCGTCGGCGGTAATGTCGAGATGTGTGCGGGGACGTCTCTCAGGTTAACCTGAGTGACGGCACCGGTTATCGTGTGGCTCACTGCAGTCACTCAGATTTGCGGTCACAGGTGAGTCCTTCACCTGTGACCGCAAATCAAGCCGCGGCACACGGACAGAGCCGCGATCACAATGAAGTTGGGTGAAGTTCACCCAAGTTCATTCTGATCGCGCGGCTGTCTCCCGCCGCCAGCCATGTGCTCGTTTTGACATTACGATCCCACTCGGCTCCGCTGAAAGTCTATAGGGATGCAGCAGAGACGAGTGGGACCGCACTGTCAAAAATGTGCACTCTGGATGCTTTTCCCACTCTGTCTATGGCAGAGCAAGCATCCAGAATGAATTCTGCAGGAATGTGCGCACGTTGCGTTCTGCCGAATGCGTCTCAGAACGCAGCTTTTCGGCTGCGTTCTGAGACGCACATGCAGTGACTATTTTACGCTGCTTAATAGAACGCAACGTGCGCACATAGCCTAACGCTTACATGCCTCTCCGGTCCATCCTTAAAGGGAACCTGTCAGGTCCCCAGTGCACCCAGGACAGCAGTTCTGCGCACATATCTTTATTCTCTGCCTAAGGGGTGCTTCACACATAGCGAGATCGCTGCTGAGATCGCTGCTACGGCACGGTTTTGGTGACGCAACAGTGACCTCATTAGCGATCTCGCTGTGTGTGACACTGAGCAGCGATCTGGCCCCTGCTGCGAGATCGCTGCTTGTTACATACAGCCCTGGTTCGTTTTCTTCAAAGGCGCTCTCCCGCTGTGACAGTCAATATTAATACACTGCACTCTCAAATATATTAGAACTTTGTTCAAGTTTTTCTTCTACTTCTAATATATTTGAGAGTGCAGTGTATTAATATTGACTGATAACCAGGACCACGGTCCTCTCACTTGCACCTCATGAACTTTGATTTTGGTTGGAGCACACCATATTTTTTTGACTCCCGCTGTGACACACAGATCGCTGTGTGTGACAGTGAGAGAGCGACGAAATGAAGCGAGCAGGGAGCAGGAGCCGGCATCTGGCAGCTGTGGTAAGCTGTAAACATCGGGTAACCAAGGTGGTTACCCGATATTTACCTTAGTTACCAGCCTCCGCAGCTCTCACGCTGCCTGTGCTGCCGGCTCCGGCTCTCTGCACATGTAGCTGCAGTACACATAGGGTTAATTAACCCGATGTGTACTGTAGCTAGGAGAGCAAGGAGCCAGCGCTAAGCAGTGTGCGCGGCTCCCTGCTCTCTGCACATGTAGCTGCAGTACACATCGGGTTAATTAACCCGATGTGTACTGTAGCTAGGAGAGCAAGGAGCCAGCGCTAAGCAGTGTGCGCGGCTCCCTGCTCTCGTGGTTATGATCGCTGCTGCTTCTGCTGTGTTTGACAGCTAAGCAGCGATCATAACAGCGACTTACAAGGTCGCTGTTACGTCACAGAAAATGGTGACGTAACAGCGACCTCGTTGTCGCTGTCGCTTAGTGTGAACCAGCCCTAAGAGTCCCTGCATCTAGTAGCGCACACAAACAGATGTTTAGAAAAAGTATTTCTAAACATCGTCTATGAGATGCTAATGAGGGCTGGCACTAGTCCCAGGGGCATTTGTTCAATCCCTTGATTGGCTTACAATTCCCCAACAAATCCAGTGTAAACAACTCACAATGGCTTACAAGGCTGTCCATAGTCTGTCTCCTCTATATATAACTCCGAACTAATCTCCCGATATCTTCCCACACAATCTCCTTTTCCCCACCACACTTAAGCCTAGGTCACACGTAGCAACGCAGCAGCGATCACGACGACGATCTGACCTTATCAGGATCGCTGCTGCGTCGTTACATGGTCGCTGGTGAGCTCTCAAACAGGCAGATCTCACCAGTGACCAGCCCCCAGCAAGCAGCGACGCGTGGAAGCGATGCTGCGCTTGGTAACTAAGGTAAATATCGGGTAACCAAGCAAAGTGCTTCGCTTGGTTACTTGATATTTACCTTGGTTACCAGCGCACACCGCTTAGCGCTGGCTCCCTGCACTCGTAGCCAGAGTACACATCGGGTAATTAAGCAAACCGCTTTGCTTATCGTTACCCGATGTGTACCTTGGCTACGTGTGCAGGGAGCGGGCAGCCGGCTTCAAGAAGCTGCGGACGCTGGTAACGAAAGTAAATATCGGGTAAGCAAGCCTTTGCTTGGTTACCTGATATTTACCGTGGTTACCAGCGTCCGCAGAAGCCTGCTCCCTGCACATTCAGTTGTTGCTCTCTCGCTGTCACACACAGTGATGTGTGCTTCACAGCAGGAGAACAACAACTAAAAAAATGGTCCAGGACATTCAGCAACGACCGGTGACCTCACAGCAGGGGCCAGGTTGTTGATGGATGTCACACACAGCGACATCACTAGCAAGGTCGCTGCTACGTCACAGAAAATGGGGACTTAGCAGCGACGTCATCGTCGCTGTCGTTGTGTGTGACATGACCATAACACATTCCTCGCCCAATCGCCTCCAAAATGGAATTCAAGGATTTAACACATCCAATTATCTTACAAATTTAGAACCTTCAGACCCAATATAAAAACCATCTCTACAGGAAATACAGCTGCATTAGTCCCACTGTCGCTTCACTACCTGCTGCAACGTACTGTTTTCTTATTCATCACCCTGTAGATTAAGCCCAGGAGGCCAAGGTCTCTCTCCTCTGCACGAGTCTTTTACAGTTACTCCTTTTAATTGTAATTATATCTGTATTTTGGATGTAAATCCTTTTAACATGTACAGCACTATGGAATCAATGGTGCTGTAAAAAGAATTCATATCTCCGTTACAAAATGTTAGCGCAGGTCAGATAATTGACCAGTGCTTTTTTCATGCTCTACAGGGCTGCTGGAAATAGCCAAGCGCAATGCTTAAAAGCCTCATGGGGAGTGAGTGGAGCAGAACTCCAGCATATGCACTGCTATTCCTTTGTATCTGGGATAAAAAAGTTCCATTCTGCTGATTCTATATATAGGTGATTACCTGTGTTCACATTAGATCTAATTGTGCTGCTTTTAATTTCTTCCAGGTCCAGTTGTAAAGAAAGTGCCACACTATAATGCAACTATTGTTAAGGATGAAATGTCTTCACAAGAAGAAAGTGGAGCTTCTTCTGTCCTTTCAGATGATACAAAGGGTACATCTATCTGTATTAAAGAGGAGCCAGACTCAAGTGAAGATGGAAACCTCACAGATTCTGACTTTTATACCTCTGGTGACCCAACAGAGCCACAGCTATCCACTCCCTTTAAAATTGAGTCAGTTACAGTTGATGGTGGTCGTGACAATGATAAAGCCTCAAGCACTGGTCCTATACAGTATATGTCTGTGCGGATCAAGGACGAACCTGTCTCTTATGAGGAAGGGAACATCACAGACACAGATTACACATCCACTGATGAGATCCCGCACACAAGCTTTCAGATCAAAAATGAGAATGTGTCAGATGAAGAAGGGAGCTTTGCAGACATGGATGACTACAAGCCCACAGCCTGTAGACGGTTTACAGCCTACGGCACTGATGAGGAAACTGATTCATGTGAAGAAGCAACCGCATCTGAAACTGACGTTTTTACACCTGTAGATCATGCAAAGCAGTATCCACCAACCCATTCAGAACCAGCTTCCACGATGTTTGGGGGTAACCACCTGCAGAACGACTTTCTAATATTTGATGAAGGCAGTAGCTTTGACACGGACGTCTCTGCTCTCATTAAACACGCACAGACAAAATACAGTTTTGCGCCGATTGAGGAGGGTTCAGGTTCAGATGAAGGGGAAGTTGTAGCCAGCACTAAGGCTCATATCTCCAAAGATCGTCCACAAGCGAAGTCGTCTTCAGGGACAGATGAAGCAGCAGCTGGTGATGAAGGCTCTGCCTCACAAGTGAAGAAGGATTACAAGTGCTCGGAGTGTTCGGAAGTATTTGTCCGCAGGTCTGATTTTGCCAATCATCGGAGAAATCACCGAAGAGAGAGGTTGACATGTTCAGAGTGTGGGAAGGTCTTTTCTAACAAACCTAGCCTTATAAATCATTTGACAGGCCATACAGGAGAGAAACCGTACTCTTGCCCTATCTGTGGTAAATGTTTCACTCGAAACAGTAACCTAATTGTTCACCAGGCCATTCACATGGAGAGAAGTCCTTTAGGTGCTCGAAATGTGGGTGATTTTATATATATAAAACCAGTCTTGTGAGACATCTGAAGATGAGCACTTTTACCAAGTGATGACACTTTGTAGATTCTTCCATGGAGGAAGCCATTTTATTAAAATGTGCGCAGAAGGCAAGATCTTGCTTTTCTTTATCTTTCGGTTGTTCAGTGGAGTCTTTATGTAACTTTATGAACCTTAGTGTGTGTATTACCTGTGAGACAATGTCCCTGCTGACCAGTGATGGTCTTGACCAAACCCTCCTTTTTGTGTTGGTCTTTCTTGGTAACTTAGTTGTTTCTGCGCCAAAGTCTTGAGTATTAGCCTTAGTCCTTCCAACCAAGATGTATTTTGCCAATATTTTATTTATCTGATAGAGACAAATTGCCGAAAAATAGGCTAATTTCCTTGCCAAAAATGGTGGGATTTTTTTTTTTCCTTTTACATAAGCTTGGAAAATTACATATAATGAATGCAAAAAAGTTATTTTTTTATTTGCACGAACTACAATTTGTGATGGCAGTTGTACCTAAGTTACACATTTCAAGTTTTTACTTTACTTTTTGCACGACTTCAGGTTAATTTTTTTCATATTGAAAATAACAATGTCTTTATTAAAAGACTGTTTTTTTTAACCGTATTATTATTTTATTTTTTATTTTTTTTTTGTTGCCGTGTTCCAGTGCTTGTACTGTAATTAATAACTCCTGGTAATTAAAAATGTATTAACATATCCAGAGTGCGCTGCTATCAGAACAAGTGTGGTGTCTTAATTTAAAGATCAAAGGACCTGAAAATACTATCATTTTGCTTCTTTATTTTTTGTGGGGTAGAAGGTAGCCGGGAGGGGGAGGGAGGGGGGGGGTGGTAAAAGAAGTTATATTAACCTCTCCACGACCGAGGACGTACTGTTTTGTACTAAATCATGAAGGGGTGATCGCCGCCGGCTGCAGCAGTGAGCCAGTGGAGATCCCCTGCACATGTTTACTGCTTTGTACAGCAGACATCCACGATATATCCACGCCTGTTAACCCCTTAAATCGTGCTGTCAAAATGTAACGGCGCAATTTGACCCCTTCACGACTGCAGGCAGTAAAATTACATCCTATTTTTATGTGACTTAATGACCAGGGACTTCATTTTACTACTTAAACAGCCAATCGCACTGTTTGGGGCATTTTTTTAGCCAAATACAATGCAAACAGTGCGATACGGTGACATCCAGCTATGAGGTGCTACAGCAACACCATATCATAGGCTGTAGGCCAGCAAAGATGGCGCCCCCACCCCCTGCAGCACTGATTGGAGCGATCGTGCTGTGACGCACAATCTCTCCAATCAGCGTGCAGGGGAGCGATCTGACCTGACGGTGACTGCCCTCCGCAGGCTTCTTTTGGCCTGAGGAGCCCTCCCGAAGCATGTCAATGCCATGCACCCGCTGGTACTTGTAGTACCATGCCGCCGTCTGATTGCTGCCCCTACTGTGATTTCTATCTGCGCCACCCCCCTCCGATATTTCTACTCTGCCTCCACGCAATCTCTATTCTGCCCCCATTCTTCTGCCTCTGCAGTCGGTGCGATCCCTCGGGTTCTCTGGTCTACCCCTCGGCATCTGTTGTCCCTCTCAGACGTCCCCTACCTGCTGCCACCGGGTTGTCTGAGGTCTTCATTGGTCCGATCACATCTGCCTCAATCGTTGGGTCCTCGCACGTGAGCTGTCCAACTTGCTGTCTGCTGCCCCTGTAAGGCTATGTGCCCACGGGACAACGTATCTGCGGACTCTGCCGCAGGTTCATCTGCAGCTGCTTCCCAGAATCCGCAGCTATCCATTGCTGCAGAATTCGAGCATTTTTATTGCGGTAAACCTGCAGGACAAGTGCGGAAACACCTGCGGAAGTCCCAACCTCTATCTCCATAGTGGAAAGGCTGGACATCCGCAGATATTTCCGCATGAATAATTGACATGCAGTTACATGCGACTGGGAAATCCACAGCATTTTCCGCAGTCGCACATAACGCAGCATTGATACAGCACTTCCCAAATCCCATAGGATAACATGGGGAGTGTCTGTACTTGCGTAAACCTGTGGATTTATCTGGAAAATAAGCTGTCTATCTTGCTGCCTTCTATTCCTCCTGCATTTCCTCTGTTCAGTGATCCTCTGGCTATGTACGGTATGTATGTATATCCATCCAAAAAATTGGAGCAGCACTTCACCAGTTTTGGTGCAAGATCCTTCTAATCAGTCTCACCCGATTCTAATATGTAGAAGAAAAATGAAGGCAGCACTCGGCATAGACTGGAAAAAAAAACGCCTTTTATTGGCCAATAGCTTACAGCAACGTTTTAGTCACAAGTGACTTTGGTCAAGCAGTACAACAAAATGCACTTCAGAAAGGGTTTTTATACCCTTAGCAATTATTTAAAAAAATTCCTATGAGCATTTACAGAAAGTATACAATATCTAAGTTACATAAGCTTTGTTATCACACATCATAGAGAACCAAAATCTTTTAAACATTATGCATATGCACTGCTACTGTAAGTAAATCAACCAATATTTGACCAAAAAAACAGAATGAATGGCTCCACTCAATTAGTAACAAAACCTATGGAGAACTATGAATGGACGAGCCAGGTGAATAAAATGGTAAACTTTATTGAAAAAGTATTTTAAAAAACGCACACATATAAAAGACTAAGAATGAGGTCACAGTCAGATACCATCAGGTGATCACAGAAAATAGATCAATACATATACGGCAGTATGTGTCTAAAAAACCTATACCTCAAATTGGATTAATGATGTGAACAATAAACAGAAGTAAGAATGGACACCATTAAAAATGGAAAATCCACAATAACACCAAGAAAGAGGCACTATGAAGTAGATACCTCATGGGGCTACCCCATTAAAGATTAACACCTTTGCCTGCAGCTTAAAGAGATGCAAAAGGGAGAAAAAAAAAAGTGGTTTAAAAGTCAAAGAAACAATGCCCTTTATAGCCACTAGATGGTGTTAAAGCAAAGAGGATATAGGAAGGCTGGAAAAAATAGAGTCCTTATCACAGGATACTACAGATAATGGCGGAGGAAAAAATAAGCAGAAAACGGCTCCATAAAAACTAATAATTAATATTTCCAAAAGCCAATCCTGCAATAAAATAATGCAGAGAAAGAAACAAGTTTAAATAGAAATCAAGGGCCAATGCCTATTATACCCATAGGAAAGCGATCCTGCAAGGTATTACAAAGCCATAAGAACCAGCCATAAAGATAGAAGACACTAAAAATGCCAAAAGATAAACAACCTGAGGGTGAGAGATTGCCCCTAACACGTGTTTCGCATTAGTTTCTTCCAAAGGGTTTTTTTTTCTCCCTTTTGCATCTCTTTAAGCTGCAGTCAAAGGTGTTTATCTTTAATGGGGTAGCCCCATGAGGTATCTACTTCGCAGCAGGGTGGATTTGATTTAAATCTAACTGATTTAAATCACGATTTAAATCACTAGTCAGTAAGACTTGATTTAAATCAGTGATTTAAATCAAAGTTTCTACCTAAACTAGTTCTTGCTACTTTAACATGCAAGTAGATGAAGATTTTTAGAATCACTTTTTATATTACTTTTTTCTCCCCAGTTTAATGGGTTAATCATTCATATTTGGACACCACTGTTCTGTTGTACTTAGGAAGGAGAAAAATAATCCTGACCTTAACAATTTAAATAGATTTATTCAACTGAAACAATAACATTACAGCATAAGTTATTTGCTTAAACAAACATCCATGTTTAACTAATTTGGCTAAACAAAATCTATATATATTTTAAGAAACTTAGACTGTCAGCCCAGCCGACACATGAAAAACTTAAATAATACTGTCCCTGCTGTCCGCTGTAGCTCATTTGTCGTCATCTTCATCATCTTCTTTGTTCCTATTCATAATCTGGAAAAGAAAAACAAGCTTTCCTGCTTTATTGGGTCCCAACCGATTTCTCAATTTAGAATGAATGAGTCCAAAGGAAGAGAATATTCTTTCAACGCCTGCAGAAGAAGCTACTGCTGTTAAAAGTGAAATCATTACTTGAACAGTCTCTAAATCCAAGCGCTTAAGTGACTTCCACCAGTTTACTGGTGTGACCTTCCTTAAAATATCTTCAGCAAACATATATTTCTTGAATGGTTCCCCCTTAGCTCTGAAGTTCATTATAGTTGGCATTAAAGATGGATGATTGCTGGATACCCATGTCATAGCTAACTCCTCTTCCTCAGCACTTAGGTTTTGACCCTGATATTGGATATTGACAATATTTGCCAAAAAATTAGCTGGAGTCAGTGCTTGTCCCATTCGTTTGTTTACTGCTTGTAATTTAATTCTGTCCATGTGTAGTTCTGTTTTTAAGTGTTCACTCAGTTCCTTCCAAATTTCAACAGCATCCGCAATAAAACAGCTATTTTTCTGTATTTTGTTTAAAGCTTGAGAGATGGGTTTCAGGAAGCTCAGCATATGTTCAATATTTCTCTTAAGCCCAATGTTGAGGATTTTGACCGTGACAGTGCCATCTATTTTATCTCGATTTTCTTCACAAAGTGTCATCAGAATAGGCCAGTTTTTTATATACTGCTCAAAACAGTCCACCACAGAGTTCCATCTAACATCTTGTGGGAGCGTTAGCTTGGTTCCACCCATCCTTTTCAGAGCTGATGCAGCAAAATGATTATTACGGAAGTATTTAGCAATTTCAACAACATTAGCCTTTATTTCTGGAACACTTAAGTCTTTGGCTAAGAGGTGCAGCAAATGAGCACTGCAACCATATGTTATTAGCAGCTTTGTATTCCCTACCTGCTCTTCTAAATCTCTTCTCATCTTGGATACGTTTGCAGCATTGTCAGTGACCAAACTGCGTACTAGACATTTGAATTTTTGTTCACATGTCGTTATAGCTTTTACTGCCACTTCTTGTAAGTATTCTGCTGTGTGTGCATTTCCTGACGTATCAGTTGTTTGTGCAAGGAAGACTTTACCTTCTTCTGTTGTTATACAAGCACATACAATAGGATCATTGTGGACATTACTCCACCCATCAATACTTAGGTTAACAATTTTACCCTCCAGAGCTGTTGCACATTGCTCCATTTCTCTGTCATACACTTGATCCAGCAGTTTCCCTGCAACATCAGCTCTGCTGGGTGGACTGTATCCTGGTCTCAGTGACTGAACCATATTAATGAAATGTGGGTTCTCAGTCAGACGGAAAGAAGAGTTCGTTGCATAAATAAACTGGGCAATTTTTTCATCAATCAACTCCTTTTCTAATCTGCTAGTTCTTATCACAAACCTATCTATGGTGGTTCCAGGAGGTAAAGGTTTTTTCTTCCTTTTGGGTGATGGTGATATGTGGCTGTGGGTGTCTGATGATGATGCTGCTGCTAATGAAGCACTATCCTGGATGGATAACTCTGAAACTGTAGAACAGGATGATGGTGATCTTGGAGGTGGATAGTTTCCAGAATCCATGAATTCCCCTAAACAAAAAAAGTCAATGCTGTTATTTTATTGTTTATTATACAATTTCTGCTTATTGTACACAACACATCACTGCCCCTGCCCCAAAAGGAATATTTGTTTTTCTTCATAACTGTACCAAATGACAGTAACATGCAGTAATAATAAGAAATATAATTTTTCTCACACATGACAGTTCAGTCTTTAGAAATAGGATTCAATAAAAATGTTTACCAACCTGAAGATCCTGCCTGTTCAGAAGTGTTTCTTTGGTCATCTTCATCACCGCACTTCTCATGATGTTGCCTCATTCGCGCCACCAGGCCTTGCATCTCTTTGTTGCATCGTTTGCATTTAGCACGCATGCCTGCCTTACCGATAGGCGAAGGAGCTTCATTAAAATATTCCCAAACTGGGTCTCTCTTACGGCCTGCTGCCATTATAAGCAAAGAATGTAATAAACCTCAGATCGTACACACAAACAGATCCAGACTTGTCTGTCTGTGGCTATGCTGCAGTATTGTGCTCAAAGTTTCACTTTCATTTTCTTGTCTGCTTGCCCTTCCTTCTCCTCACACTTAGATTCACATTCTTCTTGTGTTGTACAGATCTATTCCACTCCAAACAATCAGAAACATATTGTCTAACTTCTTGGACTTGGCACTGAAGGGGTTGATTCTGTATTCATAGGTTTGTAGAACAATAGGATTAAGGTCTTTTTCTCAACTCTGTTCATGTTGTAATATTTTTGCCGTGAAGAAGAGGCTGGGACCTCTGCGGAGTCAAATTCAGTTTTGAGAACTGCATAAGTAAAGCGAGAGTCTGTGATAATATAGGAAACTGCCCACTAATCCTACAGAAACCTCTGGAAGAGCATGGCATTGTGAAGGTTACACATATACAGCCTTTATTCTACTGAGTTAAACAACTCAGCTTTATCTCATGATGGAAGAACCTTTGGATGGTAAAATATTTTCCTCAAAAAGCAGTTTATTGAAAAAAAATCCGATTTAAATCAAAAAATCCGATTTTTTTTTTTTTGATTTTTTTTTAAAAAAAACATTGATTTTTATCCACCCTGCTTCGTAGTGCCTCTTTCTTGGTGTTATTGTAGATTTTCCATTTTTAATGGTGTCCATTCTTACTTCTGTTTATATCATTAATCCAATTTGAGGTATAGGTTTTTTCGACACATACTGCAGTATATGTATTGATCTATTTTCTGTGATCACCTGATGGTATCTGACTGTGACCTCATTCTTTGTCTTTTATATGTGTGCGTTTTTTAAAATACTTTTTCAATAAAGTTTACCATTTTATTCACCTGGCTTGTCCATTCATAGTTCTCTATAGGTTTTGCTACTGTAAGTAGTTGATTAACTCACACCTGCTTGTCCTTTAATACTCTTTACTCACCCCCTTCATCTTGTAAATCACAGCATCTGCATATTGCAGTGTAATTGTCAGGCACATTTGTCGGTAGCTACTACGGCCGCCATATTGGGACTCCAAATACACCCATTACACATGCCCACTGCGAATTAACCATAACCGCAACTTAAGTGCTGCCTTAATTTTTCATATATATATATATATTTTATACACAGTGCCTTGCGGAAGTATTCGGCTCCCTTGAATTTTTCACCCTTTTCCCACATTTCAAGCTTCAAACATATAAAGAAAAATTTTAATGTTCTGGTGAGGAATCAACAACAAGTGGGACACAATTGTGAAGTTGAATGAAATTTATTGCTTATGTTAAACTTTTGTAAAAAATAAACTAAAAATTGATGCGTGCAATATTATTCGGCCTCTTTACTTTCAGTGCAGCAAACTCACTCCAGAAGTTCGAGGATCTCTGAATAATGCAATGTTGTCCTAAATGAGTGATGATAAATATAATCCACCCGTGTGTAATCAAGTCTCCGTATAAATTCACCTGCTCTGTGGTAGTCTCAGTGTTCTGTTTAAAGCGCAGAAAGCATCATGAAGACCAAAGAACACAACAGGCAGGTCTGTGATACTATTGTGGAGAAGTTTAAAGCCGGATTTGGTTAGAAAAAGATCTTCAAAACTTTAAACATCCCAAGAAGCACTGTGCAAGCGATCATATTGAAATTGAAGGAGTATCATACCACTGCAAACCTTAAAAATTTCATCTCAAACAAGAAGACTGATCTGAGATGCAGCCAAGAGGCCCATGATCATTCTGAATGAACTGCGGAAATCTACAGCTGAGGTGGGAGAGTCTGTCCATAGGACAACAATCAGTCGTACACTGCACAAATCTGGCCTTTATGGAAGAGTGGCAAGAAGAAAGCCATTTCTTAAAGATATCCATAAAAAGTTTTGTTTAAATTTTGCCACAAGCCACCTGGGAGACACCAAACATTTGGAAGAAGGTGTTCTGGTCAGATGAAACCAAAATCGGAGTTTGTGGGCACAATGCCAAACGATATGGCGTAAAAGCAACACAGCTCATCACCCTGAACACACCATCCCCACTGTCAAACATTGGTGGTGGCAGCATCATGGTTTGGACCTACTTTTCTTCAGGGACAGGGAAGATGGTTAAAACTGATGGGAAGATGGATGGAGCCAAATACAGGACCATTCTTGAAGAAAACTTGTTGGAGTTCGCAAAAGACCTGAGAGTGGGACGGAGACTTGTCTTCCAACAAGACAATGATCCAAAACATAAAGCAAAATTACAATGGACTGGTTCACAAATAAACGTATTCAGGTGTTAGAATGGCCAAGTCACAGTCCAGACCTGAATCCAATCGAGAATCTGTGGAACGAGCTAAAAACTGCTGTTCACAAATGCTCTCCATCCAACCCCACTCAGCTCGAGCTGTTTGCAAAAGAAGAATGGGCAAGAATTTCAATCTCTCGATGTGCAAAACGGATAGACACATACCCCAAGCGACTTGCAATTACAGCAAAAGGTGGCGCTACAAAGTATTAATCTTAAAGGGGCCGAATAATATTGCACGCCCCACTTTTCAGTTTATTTTTTATAAAAGTTTAAAATAAGCAATACATTTTGTTTAACTTCACAATTGTGTCCCACTTGTTGATTCTTCACCATAAAATTTACTTTTTTTTATATTTGTTTGATGCGTGAAATGTGGGAAAAGGTTGAAAAATTCAAAGGGGCCGAATACTTTCGCAAGGCACTGTGTGTGTGTGTGTGTGTGTAATATATAGATGCACATACATAAATGCACTACAGCTCAAACGTTTGTGGTCAACCAGACAATTTTGTCTTTTCCATGAAAAATCATACTTTTATTTATCAAATGAGTTGCATAATAGAAAATATAGTCCAGACATTGACTAGGTTAGAAATAATGATTTTTACTTGAAATAATAATTTTCTCCTTCAAACTTTGCTTTCGTTAAAAAATGCTCCCTTTGCAGCAATTGCAGACCTTTGGCATTCTAGCTGTTAATTTGCTGAGGTAATCTGGAGATATTTCACCCCATGCTTCCAGAAGCCCCTCCCACAAGTTGGATTGGCTTGATGGGCACTTTTTGTGTACCATACGGTCAAGCTTCTCCCACAGGGTTGAGATTTGGTGACTGGGCTGGCCACTCTATTACAGATAGAATACCAGCTGCATGCTTCTTCCCTAAATAGTTCATGCATAATTTGGAGGTGTGCTTTGGGTCATTGTCCTGTTGTAGGATAACATTGGCTCCAATCAAGTGCTGTCCACAGGTATGGCATAGTGTTTCTAAATGGAGTGATAGCCTTCCTTATTCAAAATCTTTTTTAGCTTGTACAAATCTCCCACTTTACCAGCACCAAAGTAACCACAAAACATCACATTACCTCCACCATGCTTGACAGATGGTGTCAGGCACTCTTCCAGCATCTTTTCAGTTGTTCTGCGTCTCACAAATGTTCTGTGTGATCCAAACACCTCAAACCTCGATTCGTCTGGCCATAACATTTTTTTTCCAATCTTCCTCTGTCCAATGTCTGTGTTCTCGTGCCCATATTAATCTTTTCCTTTTATTAGCCAGTCTCATGGCTTTTTCTTTGCCAATCTGCCCTGAAGGCCAGCCAGGAGTCGTCTCTTCACTGTAGACATTGACACTGGCATTTTGTGGTACTATTTAATGAAGCTGCCAGTTGAGGACCTGTGAGGTGTCGATTTCTCAAACTAGAGACTAAAATGTACTTTTGTTCAGTTTGGCAGCGCGGCCTCCCACGTCTCTTTCTACTCTGGTTAGAGCCTGTTTGTGCTGTCCTCTGAAGGGAGTAGCACACACTGTTGTAGGACATCTTCAGTTTATTGGCAGTTTCTCGCATGGAATAGCCTTAATTTCTAAGAACAAGAATAGATTGTCGAGTTTCACATAAAAGTTCTCTTTTTCTGGCCATTTTGAGAGTTGAATGGAACTAACAAATGTAATGCTCTAGATTCTCAACTAGTTCAAAGGAAGGTCAGTTTTATAGCTTCTTTAATCAGCAAAACGGTTTTCATTTGTACTAACATACTTCCACAAGGGTTTTTAAGGGATTGCTAAACATCCATTAGTCTTCTAACACAGCAAACACAATGTACTATTAGAACACTGGAGTGGTGGTTGTTGGAAATGTGCCTCTATACACCTATGTAGATATTGTATTTAAAACCAAACGTTTGAAGCTAGAAAAGTCATTTACCACATTAAAAGTGTATAGAGTGTATGTCTGTTTAATTTAATGTTAGCGTCATTGAAAAAAAATGTGCTTTTCTTTCAACAATAAGGAAATATCTAAGTGACCCCAAACTTATGAACTATAGTATTTATATAGTGTGTATGTGTGATTTATTTATTTATTTTTTTTGTCCATATCCCCAGTCTCTCTTTGCACCTTATCCGTGTGTGCGTCCTGCAGCGGCCGATCAGTGATGCACATAACTGCTCGGCGTCCAAGCGTTTGAAAAGTGAAATGGCGCTCCTTGCCTTCCGAGCCCTGCTGTACGCCCAAACAATTGATTTCCACAGAATATGCAGTATCAGGGTACTAAGGAGAAGTTGCACAATAAATTTAATGGTGCATTTTTTCCTAATGCCCTTGTGAAAATGCAAAATTTTATGGCTAAAGTAACATTTGTGTGTGTTTTGATTTTTTCTTTTGTTTTATTTTTTTAAAGAATTGAAATTTTCATTTTTTCCTTCTAATTGCTTTGGTTTCCGTGAAGCACCTAAAGGGTTAATAAACTTCTTGGATGAGGCTTTGAACAGTTTGAGGGGGTGCAGATTTTAGCATTGTGTCACTTTTGGGTATTTTCTGTAAACTTTGAACACTTCTAACTTTCTAATAAAAAACATTTTGTTTCGAAAATTACACTGGTGTAAAGTAGACATGTGGGAAATGTTATTTAGTAACTATTTTGTGTGATAGGTCTCTGAGTTATGGGCATAAAATTTCAAAGTTTGAAAATTGTGAAATTTTCTAAATGGTCACCAAACTTCTGAAATTTTTACAAATTAATGCAAAAAATATCGGCCTAAATTTACCACTTTCATTGAACTACACAATGTCATGAATAAATAATGTGAGAATCACCAGGAACCGTTGAAGCGTTCCAGAGTTATAACTTATTAAAGTGACACTGTTCAGAATTGCAAACAATGGCCCAGTCATAAGGGTGGTTTATTGGCCGGGGGTGAAGGTGGTTAAATAGCCTCAGCGGGTAACGCGCACTTACTCGTCGCCATCGGAGGCCCCATGATGTGATTGTCGCGGGCGGAGGAGGTGCGCAGCGCTCACTCACTGCTCGGGTCCGGCACTGCTACTGCTTCGCTTGCTGCTCGGTGGCTTGAGCGGCGGGCCGGATCCCGGGGCCTGGAGCGGCGCTCCCCGCCCGTGAGTGAAAAGGGGAGGATTGATTTTGGGGATTTGATATTGTCCGTGACGCCACCCACGGTTGTGGTGAGATTGGTGACACCACCGCTGCTCTGGACGGGGATCCCGGGAGCGATGACAGGGAGCAGCCTGGATGTTAGTTCTCCCCTCTGTGGGTAGGGGGGTTGGTTGTCCCGGGGCCCGGTGAGGGTAGGTGGGATGACAGGCGGGTTGCGGGGCCTGGTGAGGTGCAGGGTCGCGGGGGCAGCGCTGTGCCGCACGGCACGGTGGTACTCAGCCAGTAATTCACACAGAGTCTCTGGTCAAACAAACAGCTGGATGGACGGGTCCCACAGGCGGCTGCGGTGTTTTTCCCCTGACCCCAGGTTGGTAGTGTAAGTCCTTCCCTGCACCTTCGTGTACGCTCCTCCTGCGCTCCGGTTTCCAGCTGGCTCCCCGATTCAGTACCGGTGGGCCACCGCACAGCCCCGGCTACCTACGGTTCCACCAACTGTCTTCCCGGCTCCCTGCAGACGGCCACTACCGTCTGCCTCACTCTCTACTCGAGGGTCCTAGGCTCCAACCTAGGCCCCTGTCTGCTTCTGTCTCCTTGCAGACCTCCTCTCTCCTCCTCTGCCTGGACTTGACTGGGCTTGTTTCCTGCCTCAGGCCAGCTAAACTCCTGGGTGGGCGTCTCCATCTCCTGACTCCGCCCACCTGGTGTGTCTGTCTGAGCCCGAGGAAGGTCTCACTGGAGATGTCTGCTGTGAACTGCTGGGGGTGGGTGTGTGTGTGTGTGTGTGTTGTTACCTGTGGCCCCTGGCTTGTCCAGGGCGCCACATGATCACGGGGTGCCAGTGCTTGCCATGGTAGCACAGGGTCATGTGATGATTCCTGTCGCTATCATAACTCACTACCTATTATGTCCGGCAAAGCGCTGTCTGTAACAGAAGACGAGCATTTCTGCTGATCTGAGCTCTGCAAAATCCTTATATTCCCCTAAGGCAGTCATGGCGAACCTTTCACAAGCAGAGTGCCCAAACTGTAGCACTAACCGCAATTTTTTTTCCGAAGTGCCAACCAATCCTATTATGTAAATAAATTGATTTTAATCTTACCTTTGCAGTCTTCTCTTCTCCTCAGCAGGGGGCATCACGCTCATGCATGATTACCTCACATTGAAGCTAAGCTTCTCCCACTGCCCTTTCCAGACACAGCAGTTGCATTGATCTTTCTGGAAAAAATTGCAGCATATTAGAGACAGACAGAGATTTTAGCATGGAATGTAATCAGATTTCACCCTGTAATCCACATCTACATTTCAAAGTCTGAACATCTTGAAATCCCATAAAGACATACGAGTTGCTCCTCTACCCTTTCATTGTGTAGTTATGTCCCCCTTCCTGGGCCACTTTCTGGTAAAGATGTCCCCCATCCTGATATATATTTCCTACATTCTGGTATATTTGTCCCCATCCTGGTAAATGTACCCCATCCTAGTAAATGTTCCCTCATCCCAGCGTGTACCCCATTCCTGGTAAATGTACCCCATCCTGGCAAATGTACCCCATCCTGGCATGTTCCTTTTTCCTGGTAAATGTACCCCATCCTGGTAAATGTACATCATCCTGGCATGTTCCCCTTCCTGCTAAATGTTACCCATCCTGGCATGATTCCTCATCCTGGCATGTTTCCCCCTATCCTTGTATGTTTCCCCCCATCCTTGCATGTTTCCCCCCACCCTTGCATGTTTCTCCCACGCTGTCTGTTTCCCTGTCCATGTTTTCCCCGAGCTGTCCATGTTTTCCCTGTGCTGGCACAGCCCCTCCCCCCACCTTGGCACAGCCGCACACAGTTTTAAAAAAAAATAAATAAAAAATTCACCTTTTCTACCGCTGCGCGCCACTGGGTTCTCAGTTCCTGCGCGGCCACAAGACGTCATTACCCTGGCGCCGCTTACTGACGCTCCGCCGTCTCCTAGGCAACAGGCCTGCAGCCTAGGAGAGGAGGAGTGTCAGAGCGAGGAGAAATGTCTCCTATGCGCCAACACAACTTTGAATTGCCGGTGCGATCACACCGGCATTACAAGTGGCTGAATGAGGCGACGGCGCGCGTGCCGGCAGACAGGGTTCTGCGTGCCCAGTCTGGCACACGTGCCATACACTGTGTGCAGAATTATTAGGCAAATGAGTATTTAGATCACATGATAATTTTTATACATGTTGTCCTACTCCAAGCTGTATAGGCTTGAGAGCCAACTACCAATTAAGTAAATCAGGTAATGTGCATCTCTGTAATGAGGAGGGGTGTGGTGTAATGACATCAACACCCTATATAAGATGTGCTTAATTATTAGGCAACTTCCTTTCCTTTGGCAAAATGGGTCAGAAGAGAGATTTGACGGGCTCTGAAAAGTTCAAAATTGTGAGATGTCTTGCAGAGGAATGCAGCAGTCTTGGAATTGCCAAACGTTTGAAGCGTGATCACCGAACAATCAAGCGTTTCATGGCAAATAGCCAACAGGGTCGCAAGAAGCGTATTGGGCAAACAAGGCACAAAATAACTGCCCGTGAATTGAGGAAAATCAAGCGTGAAGCTGCCAAGATGCCATTTGCCACCACTTTGGCCATATTTCAGAGCTGCAACATTACTGGAGTATCCAAAAGCACAAGGTGTGCCATACACTGGGACATGGGCAAGGTAAGGAAGGCTTAAAAACCACCACCTTTGAACAAGAAACATAAGATAAAACGTCAAGACTGGGCCAAGAAATATCTTAAGACTGACTTTTCAAAGGTTTTATGGACTGATGAAATGAGAGTGACTCTTGATGGGCCAGATGGATGGGCCAGAGTCTGATCAGTAAAGGGCAGAGAGCTCCACTCTACTACTGGTATGGGCTGGTATCATCAAAGATGAATTTGTGGACCTTTTCGGGTTGAGAATGGAGTGAAGCTCAACTCCCAGACCTCTGCCGGTTTCTGGAAGACAACTTCTTCAAGCAGTGGTACAGGAAGACGTCGGTATCGTTCAAGAAAAACATGATTTTCATGCAGAACAATGCTCCATCACCTGCCTCCAACTACTCCACAGCGTGGCTGGCTAGGAAACGTCTAAGGGCTGCTTCTCACTTGCGAGTTTCTCGCAGTAGAGCAATGCGAGAAAATCTCGCATTGGAATCGGACACATTAGTGAATGATTCAGCTCTCATCTGCGATTTTTTTTCTCAGTCCAAATCGGACTGAGAAAAAAATTGCAGCATGCTGCTTTTTTGTGAGTTTCTACTGCGAGTCTCTCCAATGCAAGTCTATGGGAGCGTGTAAATAATCGGATGACACGGGACGGCATTCACACCATCCTAGTGACATCCGATTTTCTAAATACATTTCTCGCATGTTTCCTAAAAACACTGGAAACGAGTGATGTCTCCCAATGTCTGTCAATCACTATTCTCTATCACACAGGTAGAAGAGAAGTCCGAGTTTATGCCGCGCTAAAAACCACTGATGCGTGTAAATTAAAATATTTCCTTTTTATTGGACAGTTCCTACGCGTTTCAGAGACATCCGTCTCCTTCCTCAGGAAAAGAAATCATATTACAGCAAGGCCGCTTGGACCTATATATAAGAAGCAAACAGCCATGTATGCATTAAGGACTGCCTGTATGACTCAGAGCTGATGACTCAGAGCCATATGGTAAAGAAGAAGAAAAAAAAAAAAAAAAAGGGAAGATGGAACGATCGTGAATAACAGAAAAAAGTGTCTGAAACAGCATGATCCCAAGAAACATGGATAATTCCAACAAAGGGAATACTGAAAAAATAAAAAATAAATAAATGAATGAATAAAGACATGAAAACACTTGTTCCTCGTGTTATTTAATAAAGTCAGGGGGGAAGAGATGTGAGGGATGTGTTTAAGATGGTGTGCGAACCTATGGAGTATAGGTGAATTTTTTGGTGTTTAGTCCTCTACTCTACATGGGGATACAGAGATTGTAAGTGAAAATTCAAAACAATGTGTAAAAAAGTATATATATAGAACTATATATGGGTATATGGGGATACAGCGATCGTGAGTGAATATCCAGAGGGACGTGAAAAAAATCTTTTTATATTTATTTATTTATATATAAAACTATAAAGAATGAGGAATAGAACTGCAAGGGCACTGCGATTGAAAATTATTTTGATTAAAATTTTTTATAATGTCTGACAATGACAAAAAAAGCGGGCTCAGTGAGGAAACCACTAAAAAGAGGGGGGGGGGACATTTATATATAAAAATGACGTCCAGGGATTTTTACTTTCTAATGTTTAGTATGCATTCTATTTTTGTAAAGGAGACATGCTCCGGTAATAAGTGAGTGCAGAAAAAAAAAACAAAAAAAACAAAAAACTAGGGCACCTGCACGATAGAGGTGATACAAGTTCAAGGAAACAAGGGGTGACACCAGAGTTCACTACCGTGCAAACCAGATACAATGCGCTTGCGCTAGACAAGCAGAGAGGGAGGTTTTGTCAATCTAGCGGCAATGAGTGCAAAGAGTGCAGAAGGACAGGAAAAAAAAAAAAAAAAGGGTGTACCAGATGCATATAGCAGTCATTTGCATGAAGAATAAGAGTATTAACGAGAGATGGAGGAACATAGGGGACAAATACAGAAACGCAATAGAAATAAATAATAAATGGTAAAACAATAAGACTATACTTATTGTAGATATATATAGGACAGTGTCAATATAAAAATACATACAATATTAATTCAATAAAACACAATAAATGAGTAAAAAGTTTGTTAGCACTAGATATAAAAACAACGGCCAAGCCACTATATAAAACCAGATAAAAGGGTACTTCATAACTGATGGGGGATAAAAACGAATTAATAAAACAAGTCAGTGACCTCATTTAGACCAAAGGGTTTTAATGTATTTAGTTTGTTGATCCAAAGGTCTCCTTTCTGCTCAGGGTTTCCATTCTATTGGGGGCATTTGGGGCTATCTGCTCTATTGGTGTAATATTAAAAACCATCCCCTTATTGTGTTTCAGAGCGCAATGCTTAGAGAGTCCGTGGAGTATATAGCCTATCTTCACATTGTGCCTATGTGAATTTAGCCTATTGTGGAGGGCCTGACTCGTCCTTCCTACATATTGTTTTCCGCACACACAGTCTACTAAATATATAACAAAGTCCGACTGGCATGTTAAACGACTTCTGATGGGGACATTTTCTGAGCCCCCCTGAGAGCAGAAAGTGGTCCTTTTGTGGTAAATACTTTTACAACAGAGACAATTTTTGAGACCGCATCTATAGGAGCCAATTATGGTAGCTGTTTTTTTCATCAGCAGAGGTGCTTTTAACCTGCTGGGAGCTATAATATTCTTGATGGTCGTCGCCCTTCTAAAAGTAACCCCTGGGCGAGCAGGTAACATATTTCTAAGGATGGGGTCACTTAGTAATATCCCCCAGTGTCTGGAAAAAATATTTCTAATGGTTACATTGTCACTGCTGTAAGTAGTGATGAAGTTAGCAGAAAAATCGTCCTTTCCAGCAGCATTAATAATCCCTCTTGTACCCGAGATAGATGCGGTCTTTTTGGGTTTCAGCATGTCTGTTTGCTTCAATTTGGCTGTTTTTAGGTAAGATTTTTTCTTCAAAGACCTGGGGAAGTCCTTCTCAATGAAGTGATCCCTCAAAATCCCAACCTGTTCTTTAAAATCAGCATCTAAGGTACAATTCCTTTCTCCTACCCTCATACCGGGTAAGACCCTATTGCGCTTTTTTCCCCTTTACAGTTTTACAAGGTCTCTGGACACCAGGATTTGGCTCTCTGACCTCATCCTTCTTTGTGGGAAAACCGGCTGCAGAGGGTCCTTGACTACATTGTACGCAGACATCATGGATTACTTTGCAAACCGCCTATCCTCCAGAGAAAGGCTCATACTACAAACGGTCGGATCTTCAGAGGATTTCGTTGAGGACACCGTTATGGATGCAGGATTATCCTTCACAGAGGAGGAAACCTCCAATATGAAGAAACTCTTTCACTCTCTTGAGGACCTTTTGAAAGAGGAACTGCACTATAGTCTTGATGCAAGGTTTTTGTCCATTTACATGGAAGAAAAACTCTGCCCTAGGGGGCTGCAAATCCATCGCAGTTCTCCGTTTCCACAGGACCCTACCTTCACGGCTAAATGGGATGAACTCTTTATGAACTGCATGCAAGGTATGTTGTTATGCCTTCATGAGAAAAGATCCAGCATTGCTGTAGCATCTGCTGCAAAAATTTCTGATTTGTATAGTAAACTTACTCTCTATATGCTACATCCTGAGTATAGGAATTTAAATTCTAGTATAAATACACGTCTGCTGCAATTAGAACACGATACAATCATTAGAAAATCTAGAAAGCTCCAAAGGGACAGGCAAGAGAAAACTCGGGCAAATGTAGCCCCCCCCCGCAGGAGATCTCCTTGTTAGAAAAATGAGCTTCAGGAGACACAGCTCAACTATAATCACAGCAGTAAAAGGAGCTTTGTTAATAGCAGGTTTCATAAGCAGAATAATAATGACAAAAATCTAAAAAACAATGATACTATCCCTGTAACCACAAAAAACACCATAAAAACAACTGATACAAATGGTATCAATAGACCCCCAGACAAGATTGACCTTTTGGTGGATGAGGTCTTCCTGCAATCCAACATAGACAGACCATCTTGCACCAAAGGGACCACCCCTCCCTCCACCTCTAGGAGCCGTACTGACCCCTCTGGCCCTAAAACTCTTGAGGAGACTAGGGAACACCTTGCCAAGATCAGGTTACAAATAGAAAAAATCAGGAATGAAAGGGCATTATTGTCACCTGGTTTAAATGATACATTAGGAGAAAAGGATATCACACAAGACCAAGATTTCATTGATCTACTGGACCTGTCCACCCATGACGACTACATTCCCCTTCCTACAGCACAGATTGCAGTACAGAGTGCAGTACAGGATACGGTCGCTGCACCTGACAGGCCTATGGGTAACGACAAAATAACCATAGATAATTCCAATGAAGTAACACCTTTGGTACCCTTTTTGCCCCCAGCCAAGAGCCAGAGAGGGGGGACAATTACGGATTTTCTGATACCAAGATCCACCAAAAAGCGAAAAAATACAATAGAGGAGTCCGAGCAGGGCACAGGCACAAACAAAAAAGAAAAAAGGGTTGCCTAACCAATGAATCTGGTATCAATAGGTCCACCACTAATATTTTAACTTTTCGGATTATGTTTTAAACGAAGGAGAATTAAGGGTACTTAATAAAGGTCTTTCATTTTGCCCATCCTATAAATCCAAGGATTTTGATATATTTCTGGAGGTACAGAGCTATATAAGAAAGCTCACCCTAAAGAGGCACTTTCTATTGAAAGGGGATGCTACCCCCGCCCCTATAGAAGAACCAGACCCCTTTTGTCACACTATGGTTAAACCAAAATCCAGATTTTATCCCACAGAAAGTAAGGGGCATTTTATCAAAACCTTCAGCGATTTAATATCAGCAGATCTAAAGGAGGTAATGAACAGTAGAAGGAAACTCAAATATAACCTCTCAAATGCTGAAAGAACAGCCCTGAATGATCTCAAGAAAAATCCTGATATAGTCATACGGGCAGCTGACAAGGGGGGGGGGATTGTAATCCAAAATAGAACTGATTACCTTAAAGAGGCGTCCAGAATATTATCTGATCCCTTGTACTATGAGACACTAGATAAAAATTGCTATGAATCAGCTATTTCAGCCTATAAGATCTTGATACAAAAAGCAGTGGATTTAAATATTTTAAACTCATCTGAAAAGAGATTTCTACAAGTAAAGGACCCCAGTATGGCATTTTTCTACCACCTTCCCAAAATCCATAAAAGTCTGGTAAATCCCCCGGGGAGGCCCATAATATCTGGTATAGATTCCCTGACGGCTAATTTAGCAAATTATATTGACCAAATCATGCAACCACATGTCTCCAGTTTAAATAGCCACCTTAGGGATTCAGCCCATCTCATTGACCTTATAAAGGATATACCATGGAAGGATTCCTACACATTTCTTACTATTGATGTAGCATCCCTGTATTCTAATATTCACCATCACCTAGGAATTTTTGTTTCTCATATTTTCTTGAGAACGACAGCAGAATCCCACAACCCCAAAAAGATTTTTTAGTGGAGGGAATGAGCTTCATTCTCAATAATATTTTTTTCACTTTTGATGGCAATCTGTATCACCAGTGCCTTGGCACAGCCATGGGCTCGAAAGCAGCTTGTTCATACGCAAATTTATTTATGGGGGTCTTTGAATTATTACACGTCGAAAATGGGATTTTTGATAGCAGCATCATAGTCTACAAAAGATTTATAGATGATCTGTTCATCATCTGGGATAGTAAACATAATAATTTAGAATCCTTCCTCAGCACCCTAAATAATAATGATTGGGGCTTGCAATTTGCCCCCACTGTGCACGAAAAGGAGATACACTTCCTGGACCTCACCATATTTCATCAAGACCACAAAATTCTTACAAAAACTTTCTTTAAGAAAGTAGATGCGAACAGTTACATTCACAATCACAGTGAACACTATGCTAAGTGGTTGCACAACATCCCGATAAATCAGTATAAACGGATTAGAAGGAATTGTACCTTAGATGCTGATTTTAAAGAACAGGTTGGGATTTTGAGGGATCGCTTCATTGAGAAGGACTTCCCCAGGTCTTTGATGAAAAAAGCTTACCTAGAAACAGCCAAATTGAAACAAACAGACATGCTGAAACCCAAAAAGACCGCATCTATCTCGGGTACAAGAGGGATTATTAATGCTGCTGGAAAGGACGATTTTTCTGCTAACTTCATCACTACTTACAGCAGTGACAATGTAACCATTAGAAATATTTTTTCCAGACACTGGGGGATATTACTAAGTGACCCCATCCTTAGAAATATGTTACCTGCTCGCCCAGGGGTTACTTTTAGAAGGGCGCCGACCATCAAGAATATTATAGCTCCCAGCAGGTTAAAAGCACCTCTGCTGATGAAAAAAACAGCTACCATAATTGGCTCCTATAGATGCGGTCTCAAAAATTGTCTCTGTTGTAAAAGTATTTGCCACAAAAGGACCACTTTCTGCTCTCAGGGGGCCTCAGAAAATTTCCCCATCAGAAGTCGTTTAACATGCCAGTTGGACTTTGTTATATATTTAGTAGACTGTGTGTGCGGAAAACAATATGTAGGAAGGACGAGTCAGGCCCTCCACAATAGGCTAAATTCACATAGGCACAATGTGAAGATAGGCTATATGCTCCACGGACTCTCTAAGCAATGCGCTCTGAAACACAATAAGGGGATGGTTTTTAATATTACACCAATAGAGCAGATAGCCCCAAATGCCCCCAATAGAATGGAAACCCTGAGCAGAAAGGAGACCTTTGGATCAACAAACTAAATACATTAAAACCCTTTGGTCTAAATGAGGTCACTGACTTGTTTTATTAATTCGTTTTTATCCCCCATCAGTTATGAAGTACCCTTTTATCTGGTTTTATATAGTGGCTTGGCCGTTGTTTTTATATCTAGTGCTAACAAACTTTTTACTCATTTATTGTGTTTTATTGAATTAATATTGTATGTATTTTTATATTGACACTGTCCTTTATATATCTACAATAAGTATAGTCTTATTGTTTTACCATTTATTATTTATTTCTATTGCGTTTCTGTATTTGTCCCCTATGTTCCTCCATCTCTTGTTAATACTCTTATTCTTCATGCAAATGACTGCTATATGCATCTGGTACACCCTTTTTTTTTTGCTGTCCTTCTGCACTCTTTGCACTCATTGCCGCTAGATTGACAAAACCTCCCTGTCTGCTTGTCTAGCGCAAGCGCATTGTATCTGGTTTGCACAGTAGTGAACTCTGGTGTCACCCCTTGTTTCCTTGAACTTGTATCACCTCTATTGTGCAGGTGCCCTAGTTTTTTTTTTGTTTTTTTTTTTCCCGCACTCACTTATTACCGGAGCATGTCTCCTTTACAAAAATAGAATGCATACTAAGCATTAGAAAGTAAAAATCCCTGGACGTCATTTTTATATATAAATGTCCCACCCCCTCTTTTTAGTGGTTTCCTCACTGAGCCCGCTTTTTTTGTCATTGTCAGACATTATAAAAAAAAAAAAAATTTTAATCAAAATAATTTTCAATCGCAGTGCCCTTGCAGTTCTATTCCTCATTCTTTATAGTTTTATATATAAATAAATAAATATAAAAAGATTTTTTTCACGTCCCTCTGGATATTCACTCACGATCGCTGTATCCCCATATATAGTTCTATATATATACTTTTTTACACATTGTTTTGAATTTTCACTTACAATCTCTGTATCCCCATGTAGAGTAGAGGACTAAACACCAAAAAATTCACCTATACTCCATAGGTTCGCACACCATCTTAAACACATCCCTCACTTCTCTTCCCCCCTGACTTTATTAAATAACACGAGGAACAAGTGTTTTCATGTCTTTATTCATTCATTTATTTATTTTTTATTTTTTCAGTATTCCCTTTGTTGGAATTATCCATGTTTCTTGGGATCATGCTGTTTCAGACACTTTTTTCTGTTATTCACGATCGTTCCATCTTCCCTTTTTTTTTTTTTTTTCTTTTTCTTCTCTTCCTTCCTTTTTTTTTTTCTTTCTTCTTCTTTACCATGTGGCTCTGAGTCATCAGCTCTGAGTCATACAGGCAGTCCTTAATGCATACATGGCTGTTTGCTCCTTATATATAGGTCCAAGCGGCCTTGCTGTAATATGATTTCTTTTCCTGAGGAAGGAGACGGATGTCTCTGAAACGCGTAGGAACTGTCCAATAAAAAGGAAATCTTTTAATTTACACGCATCAGTGGTTTTTAGCGCGGCATAAACCCGGTCTTCTCTTCTACCTGTGTGATACAAAATTCCTCTCCCGGGGCTGCAGCTAAACCACCGGGCACTCACAGGCTATCATAAGGGGTTGTGACTGGCACAACCTCACCAGCTGAGTGCTTCTTTGTCTTGTTTGTCCACCCTCATACCGGGTAAGACCCTATTGCGCTTTTTTCCCCTTTACAGAATCACTATTCTCTGTCAGTCGGTCTCTCCCTCTCGGTCTTTATTCTCTCTCTGTCGGTCCGTCACTATCTCTGTCCCTCTCTCACAGTCTGTCGGTCATTTTCCCCTCCTCTCTCATACTCACCGATCCCCGGCGCGGCGCTGCACGGCATTCACACTGCTGCGGCGGCTTTTACTATTTTGAAAAAGCCGGCCGCTCATTAAACAATCTCGTATTCCCTGCTTTCCCCGCCCACAGGCGCCTATGATTGGTTGCAGTGAGACACGCCCCCACGCTGAGTGACAGGTGTCTCACTGCACCCAATCACAGCAGCCGGTGGGTGGGTCTATACTGTGCAGTGAAATAAATAATTAAATAATTAAAAAAAACCGGTGTGCGGTCCCCCCCAATTTTAATACCAGCCAGATAAAGCCATACGGCTGAAGACTGGTATTCTCAGGATGGGGAGCTCCACGTTATGGGGAGCCCCCCAGCCTAACAATATCAGTCAGCAGCCGGCCAGAATTGCCGCATACATTAGATGCGACAGTTCTGGGACTGTACCCGGCTCTTCCCGATTTACTCTGGTGCGTTGGCAAATCGGGGTAATAAGGAGTTAATGGCAGCCCATAGCTGCCACTAAATCCTAGATTAATCATGTCAGGCGTCTCCCCAAGATACCTTCCATGATTAATCTGTAAGTTACAGTAAATAAACACACACACCTGAAAAAATCATTTATTAGAAATAAAAAACAGTAACAACCCGGTGCCTGCCACTGGATCCAGCGGTGGCCGCGATTAACCTCAGTGACAGCTCAGCTGTATTAAAATTGGGGGGGACCGCAAGCCAGTTTTTTTTAATTATTTAATTATTTATTTCACTGCACAGTATAGACCCGCCCACCAGCTGCTGTGATTGGGTGCAGTGAGACACCTGTCACTCAGCGTGGGGGCGTGTCTCACTGCAACCAATCATAGGCGCCTGTGGGCAGGGAAAGCAGGGAATACGAGATTGTTTAATGAGCGGCCGGCTTTTTCAATATAGTAAAAGCCGCCGCAGCAGTGTGAATGCCGTGCCGCGCCGCGCCGGGGATCGGTGAGTATGAGAGAGGGCTGCTAACTTCAGTCACTCAGGGGATTAGCGGTCACCGGTGAATCCTTCACAGGTGACCGCTAATCAGGACGCGACACAGACAGAGCCGCAGCATGACAATGAAGTCGGGTGAAGTTCACCTGAATTCATTCTGACCGTGCGGCTCTGTCTGTGTCTGCTGTCATCTGCCATTCAGCTCTGCTACATGGCTGTCTGTGTCTGCCGTCAGCGGCCATGTAGCAGAGCTGAATGGCAGATGACATAGTAAAAAATACGCATTACACACGCATTACACACGTACTACACACGCATTACACACGCTAGTAAAATCATTAATTTATTCAGAAAAAGCATCGCACTTGCGTTACACTCGGACCTAACGTGAACTAAAATCAGCCGAGTTTTTTTCAGCCCAGTCGGACCGATTTTACTCGCATAGATGTGTTTCCAGCCTAAAAGATGAAAAAATAATATGGCCCCCTTGTTCACCTGATCTGAAACCCATAGAGAACCTGTGGTCCTTCATAAAATGTGAGATCTACAGGGAGGGAAAACAGTACAACTCTCGGAACAGTGTCTGAGAGGCTGTGGTGGCTGCTGCACGCAATGTTGATCGTAAACAGATCAAGCAACTGACAGAATCTATGGATGGTAGGCTGTTGAGTGTCATCATAAAGAAAGGTGGCTATATTGGTCACTAATTTTTTGGGGGTTTTGTTTTTGCATGTCATAAATGTTTATTTGTAAACTTTGTGCAGTTATACTGGTTTACCTAGTGAAAATAAACAAGTGAGATGGGAATATATTTGGTTTTTATTAAGTTGCCTAATAATTCTGCACAGTAACAGTTACCTGCACAAACAGATATCCTCCTAAAATAGCCAAATCTAAAAAAAAACCCACTACAACTTCCAAAAATATTAAGCTTTGATATTTGAGTCTTTTGGGTTGATTGAGAACATAGTTGTTTATTAATAATAAAAAAAGTCCTCTAAAATACAACTTGCCTAATAGTTCTGCACACTGTGTATATGAAGGATAATGAGCGGCCCTAAACGTAAGTGAGGGGCCTGAAAGCAGAGGTAGGCCGCTTTCTCATTGCGTTTACACCTGCATTCACTGGTTCTGTTTGGGCATCCGTCTGAGCTCACTATTCCCCCCCCACACACACACACAAAACGTGTTTTGGAATATGCTGACGGGGCCATTGACTATAATGGAGCAGACTGAGTCAGCGTATGCTCTGTCTTGCACTTGCAGGCGGACACCTAAACGTAGTAGATGGGGAAAAAAAGGCAAATTGGACCTAATTTGATACAAATCCCCAAAAATGATCTGGACAAAATTGTTTACACCGTTCCAAAATTGTGAGTTAACAACTTTGTTTCAAGCATGTGATGCTCATTCAAACTCACCTGTGGCAAATAACGGTTGTGGGCAATATGAAAATCACACCTGAAGCCACTGGTGGACACAGAAAAGGGGCACCTGTGCAGGAATGATATATGGGCCATTTGCAGCCCAAGAGCTCATAAAAATGCAAAATTGAACCTGCTTTGGAGGTAGAAACTGGACCCCTCACTTCTTGGGCCCCTGTGTGGCCGCACAGGTTGCACCAATGATATGTCCACCCCTGCCTGAAACCATATAAGGCTTCTTTCACACATTAATGATCCTGGTACGTATGTACCAGAATCACAGACATACGCAGACCCATTAAAATCAATAGGTCTGCGCGCACATTATTGATTTTTTACTGACCAGGTCTCCGTGCGGCGTACACGCGTGTCCGGAGACATGTCCGTTTTTTCTGGCATCAATGATGTCCTACGGACAACACAATGGTGTGGTCCATGAAACGCGTACCAGAAAAACACGTACATTGAAACTAAAAAGCTTTTTAAACTCACCCGTCTCCAGCGACGCTGTCTTCAGCCGCTGCTCCTTCCTGCTTCCAGGCCGGCTAATTATTCTCATGATTATTCGCATTTATTCACTGCACAGCCGACCCGGAAGTAGCTGCAGAGGGGAGACAGCGGCGGCCGGACACAGCATCACGGGAAAGATCAGCACCAAGGACAGCAGGAGCGGGAACAGGTGCGTATAATTGCCTTATCTACATGTGCTATCACTGATCACGTATAACACATGGAGAACACACAGTACATGTGCTGTGAATCACGGCTCACAGAGGGACATATGCGTTTTTAACACATCAGTGAAAATTGTCTGTTTTTCACTGTGATGTGTAACAGGCCTAAAGAAGGGGAGATGTTGACTCAATCTTTGCATTGTGTGTGCCACACTAAGCATGGAGAACAGAAAGAGGAGAAGTGAAGGACTGTGAGTGCTTGAGAACCAAAAATTTCTTGTAAAATATCAACAATCTCAAGGTTAAAGGTCCATCTCCAGAGATCTTGATGTTCCTTTATCCACAGTGCGCAACATAGAAGTATTTTACAACCCATGGCACTGTAGCTAATCTACCTGAATGTGGATGGCAGACAAACATTTATGAAAAGTTGCAATGCAGGATAGTCCAGATCGTAGATAAGCAGCCCCAATCAAGTTCCCAAAAAATTCAAGCTGTACTGCAGGCTCTGTGTATATCAGTGTCAGCCCAAACTGTCTGTCGACAGTTGAATGAAAGAAACGCTATAGCAGGAGACCAAGAAGGACCCCACTGCAGACACGGATACATAAAAAAGCTAGACTGCAGTTTGCCAAAATGCAAGTGAGTAAACCTAAATCCTTCTGGAAAAGTGTACTGTGGACAGATGAGACCAATATGGAGCTTTTTGGTAAAGCACATTGTGACGGGGTATGCAACAGAGCAGTGAGGGACGCCAGGCCAAGGAACAATCCAAAGGGCTTTATTGGAACCACAAAGAATAAGCAGCAAACATAAATATAAATCCTTCAAATCTGCAAGGAGTCCACAACAGAAAAACAAAAGATCCAGGGGCACCGCCTGGTATTACGATGCCAGGGGAATTAGGGCAATGGTCCTTATATGAGTTCCTTGAGTCCAACAGGTGAACAACAAAACGCAATCCCACGTGGCCGCGGATCTCCAGTCTGTAACAGTCCACACACACAGACCCCAGGATCCAGCCTCAGCTATGGATCCTAGTCCTTCTCCAGCCGAGCTCCAACTAACTGAACTAACATGTTCTTCTCTCCTGGGATCGGCCCCTTAGTTGGGCACACCTCCCCCTGGCCATTTGATGCATGAATGGACTTTAGACTGCTGGCTCTGTTCTGTTTACCAAGTTGTAGATTGGAGAAGTCCCATGCTGAGAAGAACAATAGATATGCAACCCCCACCAAATCAATGACAATAGCTACTGCTGAAGCCTGAGTGCAATATGATACAGGCTGGGGGAAGGTATAGTCACTTACATCCCAAGACATAGTATTACAGCAAATACAGTGAGAAGGTAAAATACATCACATGGCATCTTATACAAAAATATGGAATGGAGAAAACTACATACATCATGACAATTCCTTCCCCTCCCAACTTGTGTACGTACTAGGGACCTCTACAGGTCACTGGTTAAGTACACACAGGCAGAGCGTTACTTACATGTGGCTTCATGCAGCCACGAATTGGCATCGTAGCTCTCCCACATCATTGCCCAGGAGAACAGCTGCAGGCAGACCACCCATCACCCCAACCACACATCGCCTGACTCCAAAACCAAAGTTCAGATCCACAGTGGCTGTGGGAATAGTCCTCCATTGTCCACCCGCCAGTTCAATGACAATCCCAGGTCCTCTATGGATTGCCTCAGGCCGAACCACTCGGGGATCAGCCAGTGTGAGGAAAGCACCCGAGTCACAAAATCCAACAAGTCTCTGTCCATCCAGCACAACCTCCTGCAAGTGCTTACCTCGATGAGCAGAAGTCGTCATAACTGCGGGTCGCACCCCGTAAACTCCTGGTGGTGCAACATGGGGGGCTGAGTCACTAGGCCAGTCCTCACATAACGGTGCCACATCTTCCTCCATGGCACTGGGCTGTAAATAATTAACAATCCGATTGGGTGCAGGATCAGTCCTCATTTGAACAGCTGGGCAGGAGACTTGCCGATGCCCTGGCTGTCCACATTGATAGCATCTGAGCTGGGTCTCCCTCCATCCAAGGCGTCCTCTTGGGTAAGGGGTAGGGGAACTTGGAGGCCGGCTCCCACCTGAAGGTGCTGTAGGGGTTTGAGGATGATTCCTCCATGGGCTGGCTGGGCATGAGGCCTGCAAATGCCCGGGATGCCTACAAACATAACACCTGCGCTCTGTTACTTCCTCTCCCCGGCGTATTCCAGAAAGTGCAGTAGAAGCAACTGGAGGCACATTAACACGGGTATCAACATGTGGTGGCTTAGAGGAACGGGGAACAATGGGGACAGAATAACTGGGGGCATCCGGTGTTGTGGAGCTGTTAGGCGTCTCTCCATCCTCCAACAGAACCCTCCACTGAGGCTTGATGGTGAGAGCCTCATCAGCGAGAGCAGCAGCTTCCTCCACTGTCGCTGGTTTTCTCCCACGCACCCATTCCCGGATCTCAGCGGGGCACTGGGCAAAGAATTGTTCTTTTAGGATGACCTGCAGGAAGGTCTCCCAAGATAAGGCCTCCTCTGCCTCCAGCCAGCGATTACATATTTGTTTGAGTCTATGAGCATATATCTTAAAAGACACTTCCCCATCACAGGCTAAAGCACGGAACTGAGTCCTGTAAGTGTCTGGGGTCACAGCATAATGTTCTAGAATAGTCTGCTTAATCTCCGCATACTCACAGTTCCACCGAGGGTCCATAGCTCTATAGGCTTCAGCAGCTCCCCCCTCTAGGAGCCCAACCAGATGCCGGACACGCTCCCTGTCCGGGACTTCCATTAATCGACACTGATGCTCAAAGTCCTGGAAGAAGCCCTCAATGTCGCCTGCAGCCTCATTAAACGGCTTAAAGTCTTTGCGGGACACTTTGGGAAGTTCCCTCATGATGGGTGCTGGGGTTACAGTCTGTCTGGAACCTCTCGCGGCTTCCACAGCGAGCTGCTTATCCAGCAATGCCATCTCCTCAATCCTGCGCTCCTTCTCTTCAGCTCCACGCATGGCCTCCCTCTTATCTTCTATGGTGGCCTCATCTCCAAGCAGTGCCATCTTTTCCTCATACCACACAACCCATTGACTTTTTTGGGTATTTACCTCCAGCTCCCGTCTTTCTTCCGTTTGCTGTGAGGATCCTTCCTCCACGTCATTTTGAGAGCAGACTCCTTCTAGCGCCTCAATCAGCTGCTCCTTGGAGAGTCCTTTGAAACGAACTCCTACTTCACGGGCCTTTGATTGCAGGCTCCCCAAAGTCCAGGTCTTGTACTCTGCAGTGCTGGTTAATGATGTTGAGCCATTGTCCTCCATTCCTTCTGCTCTGATCCCACCGCTGCCAACCAGTTTGTGACGGGGTATGCAACAGAGCAGTGAGGGACGCCAGGCCAAGGAACAATCCAAAGGGCTTTATTGGAACCACAAAGAATAAGCAGCAAACATAAATATAAATCCTTCAAATCTGCAAGGAGTCCACAACAGAAAAACAAAAGATCCAGGGGCACCGCCTGGTATTACGATGCCAGGGGAATTAGGGCAATGGTCCTTATATGAGTTCCTTGAGTCCAACAGGTGAACAACAAAACGCAATCCCACGTGGCCGCGGATCTCCAGTCTGTAACAGTCCACACACACAGACCCCAGGATCCAGCCTCAGCTATGGATCCTAGTCCTTCTCCAGCCGAGCTCCAACTAACTGAACTAACATGTTCTTCTCTCCTGGGATCAGCCCCTTAGTTGGGCACACCTCCCCCTGGCCATTTGATGCATGAATGGACTTTAGACTGCTGGCTCTGTTCTGTTTACCAAGTTGTAGATTGGAGAAGTCCCATGCTGAGAAGAACAATAGATATGCAACCCCCACCAAATCAATGACAATAGCTACTGCTGAAGCCTGAGTGCAATATGATACAGGCTGGGGGAAGGTATAGTCACTTACATCCCAAGACATAGTATTACAGCAAATACAGTGAGAAGGTAAAATACATCACATGGCATCTTATACAAAAATATGGAATGGAGAAAACTACATACATCATGACACACATCATTCATTATTCTGGTTACCGAAAACTGAGTGAGGCCTACAAAGAAAAGAACACAGTACCTGCAGTCAAATATGGTGGAGCTTCAAATATATTTGGGTTGTTTTGCTGCCTCTGGCGCTTGGTGCCTTGTCTGTGTGCAAGGCATCATGAAATCTGAAAATTACCAAAGGATTTTTGGTCACAGTGTAGTGCCCAGTGTCAGAAATCTGGGTTTGCGTCATGGGTCTTTCAGCAGGACAATGACCCTAAACATACTTTAAGAAGACCCTGGAAATGAAAGGAAACAAATCGCTGGAGAGTTCTGCAGTGGCAGCAATGAATTTGGATCTAATTCCCATTGAGCAGCTGTGGAGAGATCTTAACATGTCTGTTGGGAGAAGGCACCTTCAAATATGAGAGGCCCGGAGCAGTTTGCAAAAGAAGAGTGGTGCAAAGTTCCAGGTGAGAGGTATAAGACGTTTGCTGAAGGTTATAGGAAGAGATTGATTGCAGTTATTTATTCCAAAGGGTGAGCAACCAAATATTAAGCTGAGGGTGCCAACAATTTTGTCTGGACCATTGTTGGGGTTTTGTGTGAAATTATGTCCAATTTGACTTTTTTTTTTCTTGTGTTGTTCTAATACACATGAAGGAAATAAACTTGTATAACAAAACATTTAATTGTAATAATTTTCTGGGAGAAATACTTCACTTTTGGCCATGACTATGTATAAATGTTTGCTGGTTAAGCTTGATGAGGAATCCTTGACTATATCTATGTAAGGCTATGTGCGCACTGGAAAATGGAATTTTCTCAAGAAAATTCCGCAGGCATTGAAAGATTACCGCACCAGCGGTAAAAACCGTGGCAAACCGCACCAGAAACCCGCATGCGGTTTGCTGCGGTTTTGCCGCGTGCGGGTTGGTACATGTGCTTTATTGCATTCAATGCAATAAAACACATTGAAAAAAAAAAAAAAAGTCATTTCATTCTGAGATAGATAGATTAATAGACAGAAGAATAGATAGAGGAATAGATAGATAGAGGGATAGATAGAAGAATAGATAAAAGAATAGATAGATAGAGTCCCTGTGAGCACACGCTGCATTTCTCACGGTCAGTAGTGAGTTCACATTACCGGCCGTGGGAAATGACCTGTGGTTACCTCTGCTGTCTCGCTGGGAGGCTGCATTCAGCACTGTGTGTCAGTGTCAGTCGCGGCTGGATGCAAGCATCGCAGGACGTGGATTATGCCGATCCTGTGTGGATTACGCCGGAGCTTTGTTTCGGGGGGGTTAATAAACGGGTGAATGAGGCTTATTTGTGTTTTATTTAAAATAAAGGATTTTTCTGTGTGTGCTTATTCACTTTACTTACAGGTTGATCATGTCAGCTGTCACATAGACGCTGCCATGATCAAGCATGGACTTAGTGGCGGTGATCCGCCGCCATTAACTCCTTACATTACCTTGATTGCCACTGCATCACGGCAACAAGAAGATCCAGGGACACTCCGGTACTGTCGCATAATGGATGCGACAGTCCCGGGACAGCTGCGGCTGATATTCTCGGCGCGGGAGGTGGGAGGGAGGCGGGGGACATTAACCCTGCCCCTCGCCCTCCCCACCCTGAGAATACCGGGCTGCCGCTGTGTGCTTACCTCGGCTGGACGGTAAAAATACAGCGGAGCCCACATGTTTTTTTTTCTATATTTCCTTTTGCTTTGCTATGTGTATTCTATATGTCTGTGTCTGTCTGTGTTCTATGTCTGTGATGTTTGTGTGTGTCTGATCTGTGTGTGTTTACTCTCGGCTCCGCTTCCTCTTCCTGTCATAATGACATCATTTCCTTGCAAACCGCAGGCAAGCGATGTACATTACCGCAGGTAAACCGCGAAATACCGGAGGGAATACCACAGGAAAACGCAATGAACCGCACAGAATTTGCTGCCTGTGTTATTCCCTGCGGGATTTCACAATTACATTGGAGTCAATGGAGTGAAATCCCGCAGCGACGTGCAGAAAAGAAGTGACATGCAATTGTGTTTGCTGCGGGAATCCCGCAGCAAAACATGCAGCTGTCAAATTCCGCATAGTGCGCACAGCATTTTTTTTCCCATAGGTTTTGCTGGTGATTCACTGCAGAGATGTTATGAACATAATATGCAGCGAAACATGCAGGAAATCCGTGGCAAAAAACGGTAAGTGCGCACAGGGCCTAACGGAGGAATTCACTTATCGTAAGAACTTACATTTTTGTTGTGGTTTTAGGCCATTGTTACCCAAAAATAAGTAGGGGAAGTGTAAAGGATGCAGAACCAAAAATCACACCTCCTATTTGTTGGAAGAAGAAATATTGATTGATCATTTTTTTCAGCTCTTTATTTCCCATTTTTTTCCAGTCTGCATCTTTTGACCTGTTGCATATAAAGCTCACAAGTGATTTTGGATCGTTTGGATGCCGATTCCTGTCACTTTCAAAGCAGAGATTTGATCCTGCATTCATAATTAGAGTTGAGCGGACTGCCAATAATCCGGGTCCGGCGGATCCGTCGCGGGTTGTCAAAGAAGTCCGGATCCGATCCGGGGAGAGAGAGGGAGAGGAAAGAGGGGGAGAGAGAGAGAGAGGAAAAAGAAAAAAAACCAAAAAACAGATCTTGAGCCAGATTCCCGGGTCCAGATCGGACGCTGAAACCGCGCGGATCCGGACTTTTACAGTTCGGGTCCGCTCAACACTATTCATAATCTCAGAACCACCAGTAAAGGGGTATGCAGGACTTAAGTCATCAGTATTAGATTGGTTGGCGTCCATCATTTGGCACCCCCTTGATTAGCTGAGAGCAGTTCCCACATGTACTAGAAGTACACTGTACGGATGTGGAGCACCACAGCTCTTTACCCTGTGTAATGGCCATTCATTCACTGGCTGTGTGGACAGTATATAAAATTTAACCTTTATTAATAATTACTTAAAACCCAATTCACCAATTCCACACTTATACTCGAAGCCTATCTGAACCACACAGTCATAAATAACTGGGTTCAGATACTAAATTGGCAGTAAGACTGGCATCTACCACTTCAGTCCAAACTGCTATATTTATAAAATCAAAGGGTGTCCGGACATACATGAGTAATTAACCTCATATAGACTCACATAGGCCACTATAATCTAATCAGGACACAAAATCAAAACTGTTATTCCGATATCAAAAGGAAAAACAGATTATTTTACATGAGATGGATATTCAAACCTTCATCTCAATACCACACCCAGTTATCCAGGCTAAATCAATGTTTGCTGCTGGGATATATATAGTGATGTCATCACCTATAATATTGTGTTTCACTCCCAGCTACATAGATAGAACTCTATAGGATAATACTAACAGTTCAATTTTTAGCATTAATCCCTGCTAAAAATTAAAAATTGAACTGTTAGTATTATCCTATAGAGTTCTATCTATGTAGCTGGGAGTGAAACACAATATTATAGGTGATGACATCACTATATATATCCCAGCAGCAAACATTGATTTAGCCTGGATAACTGGGTGTGGTATTGAGATGAAGGTTTGAATATCCATCTCATGTAAAATAATCTGTTTTTCCTTTTGATATCGGAATAACAGTTTTGATTTTGTGTCCTGATTAGATTATAGTGGCCTATGTGAGTCTATATGAGGTTAATTACTCATGTATGTCCGGACACCCTTTGATTTTATAAATATAGCAGTTTGGACTGAAGTGGTAGATGCCAGTCTTACTGCCAATTTAGTATCTGAACCCAGTTATTTATGACTGTGTGGTTCAGATAGGCTTCGAGTATAAGTGTGGAATTGGTGAATTGGGTTTTAAGTAATTATTAATAAAGGTTAAATTTTATATACTGTCCACACAGCCAGTGAATTTTTAAAGTTAGTGGACAGATCAATAGGTCGTTACAGTGACAGGTAATGGCCATTCAGGAGTACTCTAGCTCAGCTTCCAATATAGTAATATAGTGTTATTACAGGTGAAGTAGGCAAAATGATTCTGCATGTGGTTACTCTTCCATGCATGTGCAGCAGAAACCACCCTATGTACAGGTGTGGAAATAATTTTGTCAATTGTCAGCAAATGTGCCATGTGTGAATAAACTTTAAGACTATGTGCGCACGCTGCGGATTTTGCCGCGGATTTGCGGCAGAAAATGTGTCTAACATTTCTGCAGTCATTCCCCAGCAAAACCTATGGCTATAGAAAAATGCTGTGCGCACACTGCGTTTTTTTTATACCTGCAGATTTACTCGCTGAATTTCCGCTGTGGAATTAATGTGCATGTCACTTCTTTTTTGCAGGTGTACTGCCCCAGCAGCAGTCGAACCACTCGGATCCGGGTGTCACTGCTCATGGCTCGAGGGTCTCTGGACCCGGGGGCTCGGGGTCACTCTAAAATGTGATGGGGGGGTTATTTACGGGGGATTAGATAGTTTGTGACGCCACCCGTGGTGTGCGATAATAGGGAGTACCGCCGCTTCCGATGGGAGTGCTGGAGTTGATGGAACGAGGGCAGCTAGATGACGTTTTCCCGCCACGGGTAGGGAAGGCCCCGGGACTCTGGATGGTGGAATGGATTGCAGGGGAGCACAGGCTCGCTTGGGCAAGGGGTGATCAGGTACTCACTCAGAAGGAAAGCAGACGCTGACAGCGCAGTAAACCAAGTCTCTGGGTGCTGCTGCCCTCTTGGGGAGCTCGTCCGGGTTCCGTCCCCTACAGCAATGCCTGATGGTCCGGAGCCTGCCTCCATGCACAGATTTTAGTAGTCCAAGTGGCCCGTTAGCTTGAAACTGTCCGGGCCCCGCTCCCCACTTTTTGGTGTGAAGGAGCTGTGCTCTCAGTAACTCACGCTTGGGATTTCAGTGGGCTGGTTTGGTTGGAAAGCCCTATCCCCCTCGTTGCGCTAGTGCCCCCTGATCTCTGAGCTTCGTGGGACCAGTCCATAAAGGCCCTGTCCTCCACAGGTTAATTGCCGGGTTGCTTGAAGCCTCTCCCCGACCTAGGGTCCAGTACCCTGACAAGCTTTCGGTCCCAGACCGGCTATTGTACTGCTGCTGACCGTCCTCCTAGACTAAGCCAGGCACCCACTCCCAATATCCCGCGACCGGGTCTCCGACTCCTCCGGGTCAAGGCCACCGTCTGCAACCAAATCTACTTCTCCCCTCAGAGCTCCAACTCCCAGCTTCCCCAAGCTCCTCACTGCTCGAGGGCTACCACTGCTCTTACTTGTTACCGCCAAGCTCCCTGCCTGACCCCTAGGTGGGTGGCCCTATTCCAGCTTAGCAGCCCACTCGTGTGCATGACAGGGTGTGGTGCGAAGTGTGATTGGGATTTTGGATGCTGATGGAAGCAGTACTGCAAGTTGGGAACCTAGAACCAAGAGGGGTTGAGTCCTGCACTAGAGATCAAGAGCGTGCAGTACCCTGTGATAACCTGACTAGTCCAGGGGTGTCACACAGGTACCTGCGATTTTTGCTATAGATAATGGTAAAAAACCGCAGGGACAGGGGCGTAACTACCGCGGTCGTAGCAGTCGCCATCGCGACTGGGCCCGGGAGGTTTGGGGCCAGCGGCCACCCGGCAGATCAGCAGCCAGCTCCTGTCAGTGAGAGAGAAGCTGCGCTGATCTGTCACAGTGCACGCACCCACTATATGACCCGCTGCCGCCCCCGACACCGGGCCCCCCTGCCCGATGTCAGCGGCGGCACCGAGGCCCCCCTCCCCCGTCACCGCGCACAGTAATAATGAAGCATAGAGCGGCCGGCGCCGCTCTGCATCATCATTCTCCCCCTGTGCCTGTGCGGTGACGTCACTGTTTCGCCCGGGGACCAGGGGTACTCAGATCCGGGCCACAGAGTCACTTCTGTGGGTATCACGGCAGCGTGACCCGGTCTGTGATCCCAGGCTCCACAGTAAAAGGGGTTTTGTTAGGGGAGATTGTCCGTGACGCCACCCACGGTTGTGGTGATGGTGGAACACCACCGCTGCTCTAGAAGGGGATCCCGGGAGCGATGACAGGGAGCAGCGTAGTTGTTATGTCCCCTCCGTGGGTAGGGGGGTTGGTTGTCCCGGGGCCCGATGATGGGGTAAGCAGGGGGCGGCAGGGCGCAGTGCTGCAGTGCAGTGCCCGAGGGCACGAGTGTACTCACAATAAAGTCACACGGAGTCACTGGTGAACTAAGAATTGCCGGTGTCCGAGGCCTCTGGTACGGGGGTGTTTGTATCCCACACACGGTGCAGCAGCCCTGGTTGTTCTTTCCCTGCAGCAAGTGTCTTTTTCTCCTCTCTCTCTCTTCCTCTTTCTCCTCAGCCGGGGACGGGGAATCACTCCCCTGTAGTGATCCGGGTACCCAGGTACCGAGGGGCCACCGCCCGGCTCCGGCTACCTGTTCTGGCCCCTTCCTCACTACGGCCTGCCCCGGCCCTTTTGGAGAACCCTTCACTCCCAGCCGGGAGCTACACTTCAGACTTCCGTCCTGTCTGCCCTCCACACACTCTCTGCTCCAGCCCCTCCCCTCTCCTCTGCTTTTCCCTTACACTGGGGCTGTGCTTTGTCATGCTGCACCGTGTGAGATCATATTACCAAGGAGGATTAACTCTTTATGTGACACCCTGGCTGTGCCAGGGCGTCACACACCCCCTTGGTAAAACACGGCCCGTCCTCGGGCCGGCTAGGCACCGACATTTTATTAAACTGGAAAAGATAAAACATCAAACATTTTCAATCCTCCCAAAACGGGATGCACATCACTTTAACATTGCAGTAACAGTCCAACACTTTTAATAATAACAGGGTAACGGTTCCTTTAGTCACCCACCCAAACAACCTAGCCTTGGTGCTGCCCCTAAAGCCCAGGCAGCACCCCTTGACCCCAGTCCAGAAACGGTTCCAGATTGGTCAACGGGACCGGTACTTCGCTGCCGTTGCGGCCGGGCGGACTGCCGGAGCCGTCGTCATCTCCGTCGCGGCCGGGCGGACTGCCGGGGCCGGTGGCAGGGTGGTGACAAAGGTGAGGCCTGGGGACCCCAGGTCTGGGTCCTCCCCAACAGGCGCTGCGGGCTCCGCTACCGGTAACAGGGGTAACGGCTCGGTGCATCGCTGCGGCGGCCTCTTCCAGGAACCAAATGCTGGCAGAGTCCTGGCGTCCCTGCTTCCACAGTCCTTGTCACATAAGCTGCGGTTCCTTTCTACTGCTCCCCCTTGGTACTCGGGAGCAGTCCTTCCAGCAACTTTTAAACTTTCTCTTTCGCTTCCGGTCCTCCGGAGCTTCACTTCCGCCCGCGTTCTCGGGGGGCGGAGCCTCTTTTTCGCGCCCAACGCTTGGGGAAGAAGGTGCTGGGCGGGAGATTTTCGCGCCCAAAATGGCGGCAAAGATGGTGACTTTAAGATTTTTGCAGCGGATCACCGCTGACAGTCCAGAATAAGGCGCACTTCCTCCAGATAACTGGATGGGTTCGATCCTGTTCGTGACGCCAAATGTTTCGCCCGGGGACCAGGGGTACTCAGATCCGGGCCACAGAGTCACTTCTGTGGGTATCACGGCAGCGTGACCCGGTCTGTGATCCCAGGCTCCACAGTAAAAGGGGTTTTGTTAGGGGAGATTGTCCGTGACGCCACCCACGATTGTGGTGATGGTGGAACACCACCGCTGCTCTAGAAGGGGATCCCGGGAGCGATGACAGGGAGCAGCGTAGTTGTTATGTCCCCTCCGTGGGTAGGGGGGTTGGTTGTCCCGGGGCCCGATGATGGGGTAAGCAGGGGGCGGCAGGGCGCAGTGCTGCAGTGCAGTGCCCGAGGGCACGAGTGTACTCACAATAAAGTCACACGGAGTCACTGGTGAACTAAGAATTGCAGGTGTCCGAGGCCTCTGGTACGGGGGTGTTTGTATCCCACACACGGTGCAGCAGCCCTGGTTGTTCTTTCCCTGCAGCAAGTGTCTTTTTCTCCTCTCTCTCTCTTCCTCTTTCTCCTCAGCCGGGGACGGGGAATCACTCCCCTGTAGTGATCCGGGTACCCAGGTACCGAGGGGCCACCGCCCGGCTCCGGCTACCTGTTCTGGCCCCTTCCTCACTACGGCCTGCCCCGGCCCTTTTGGAGAATCCTTCACTCCCAGCCGGGAGCTACACTTCAGACTTCCGTCCTGTCTGCCCTCCACACACTCTCTGCTCCAGCCCCTCCCCTCTCCTCTGCTTTTCCCTTACACTGGGGCTGTGCTTTGTCATGCTGCACCGTGTGAGATCATATTACCAAGGAGGATTAACTCTTTATGTGACACCCTGGCTGTGCCAGGGCGTCACATCACTCCTGTGCGACTGCTGTGCTGAGTGCACAGAGCGCAGGGAGGGAGGACGCCGACCGGAGCACCGGGAGAGCGAGGAGAGGGGAGGACGAACAGCAGTCGAAGGAGGAGAGCGGTGAGTACAGCAGCAGTGGAAAGAGGAGACGTCAGGACAGAGCAGCAGTGGAAGGAAGAGAGCGGTGAGTACTTGATGGTTTTTTTTTTTTTTTTTATATATATATATATATATATATATGAGTACACGGTGGTCAGAGGCCTGGGGTGGGGAGGCTGCATGATACTGTACATGGAGGCCTGGGGTGGGGAGGCTGCATGATGCTGTACATGGAGGGCTGGGGTGGGGAGGCTGCATGATACTGTACATGGAGGCCTGGGGTGGGGAGGCTGCATGATACTGTACATGGAGGCCTTGGGGGGGGGAGGCTGCATGATACTGTACATGGAGGCCTGGGGTGGGGAGGCTGCATGATACTGTACATGGAGGCCTGGGGTGGGGAGGCTGCATGATACTGTACATGGAGGCCTGGGGGGAGGGGAGGCTGCATGATACTGTACATGGAGGCCTGGGGTGGGGAGGCTGCATGATACTGTACATGGAGGGCTGGGGGGAGGGGAGGCTGCATGATACTGTACATGGAGGCCTGGGGTGGGGAGGCTGCATGATACTGTACATGGAGGCCTTGGGGGGGAGGCTGCATGATACTGTACATGGAAGCCTGGGGTGGGGAGGCTGCATGATACTGTACATGGAGGCCTGGGGTGGGGAGGCTGCATGATACTGTACATGGAGGCCTGGGGTGGGGAGGCTGCATGATACTGTACATAGAGGCCTGGGGTGGGGAGGCTGCATGATACTATACATGTAGGCCTGGGGTGGGGAGGCTGCATTATACTGTACATGGAGACCTGGGGAGGCTGAATTATACTGTACATGGAGGCCTGGGAGGCTGCATTATACTGTACATGGAGGCCTGGGGAGGCTGACTGCATTATTATACATGGAGGCCTGGGGAGGCTGACTGCATTATTATCATTATTATACATGGAGGCCTGGGGAGACTGTCTGCATTATTATACATGGAGGCCTGGGGAGGCTGTCTGCATTATTATACATGGAGGCCTGGGGAGGCTGTCTGCATTATTATACATGGAGGCCTGGGGAGGCTGTCTGCATTATTATACATGGAGGCCTGGGGAGGCTGGCAGCATTATTATAGATGGAGGCCTGGATAGGCTGGCTGCATTATTTTACATAGAGGCCTGGGGAGGCTGGCTGCATTATTATACATGGAGGCCTGGGGAGGGTGCATTATACTGTACATGGAGGCCTGGGGAGGCTGTCCGCATTATTATACATGGAGGCCTGGGGAGGCTGGCAGCATTATTAGATAGAGGCCTGGGAGAGGCTGGCAGCATTATTATAGATGGAGGCCTGGAGAGGCTGGCTGCATTATTATACATGGAGGCCTCAGGAGGCTGGCAGCATTATTATAGATGGAGGCCTGGAGAGGCTGGCTGCATTATTATACATGGAGGCCTGGGGAGGCTGGCTGTATTATTATACATGGAGGCCTGGGGAGGCTGGATGCATTATTATACATGAAGATCTGGGGGGACTGCATAATAAGCATGAAGGACACCTTATACATGGACAAGGGCTGCATTATACATGGAGGTCTAGGGGGCTGGAAGGACACCTTATACATGGACTATAGGGGTGCATTATATTTGGAGGAGTATGGGGCTGCAAAATGCCATATGAAGTTTTGTAGGGTTGCGTTATAATACATATAGGACTATGGGGGCTACCTTATACATGGACTATGGGGGTACATTATAAAACATGGAGGACTGTGGTGCAGTATAATATATGGAGAACTATGGGCTGAATTATAATATATGGAGAACTATGGGAAATGCATTATAATACATGGAGGACTATGGATGTGCATGCTAATATATGAAGGATTATGTGGGACCCTTTATACTATATGGAAGGCTATGTGGGGGCCATTATAGTATTTGGAGAACTATATACGAGGGGGGACTAAGATACAAGCAAGGGATGGGAATGTTTTGTGCTGAGGGAAAAAGGCTCTTCTCTCAGCACCCAGCTTTCCCATACTCTGCTATACATCTTCTCTCAGCACCCAGATTCCCCATGCTCTGCTATACATCTTCTCTCAGCACCCAGCTTTCCTATGCTCTGATATGGGAAAGCTGGGTGCTGAGGGAAAGAAGTATAGCAGAGCATGGGAAAGCAGGGTGCAGAGGACAAGATGGATATCAGAACATAGGAACGCTGGGTGCTGATAGAGGGATTTCATATCACGGGAAACCTGGGTGCTTATTTTCCCGTACCCCGTCATTATCCCGTATCCCAAGTGTCAGTGTACGTGGAGGAAGGGGGGCCCAGCTCTGAACTTTGCACCGGGGCCCATCAAACTCTAGTTACGCCACTGCGCAGGGACCAACCTGCGGCAAAAACGCAGGAGTGGTTTTACCGTGGTTTTTGCCGTGGGTGCTGTATTCTGCCAGAGGGTGCGGATTTTTCTTAAAAAAAGTCTATTTTCAAGTGCGCACATAGCCTTACAGTGCCTGTTTTCTGGTGGCACAGTCCCAACTTTTTGTTTTTATAGTGTCCTATTTTCCTACTGGTCTATGGATGATTCCCTGGTGGGCTAGTGATTTATAAAAAGTCCATTCAACGGTGAACCAATATCCTCTGACCCTTTCTGCTACCCAGGAATCCAGTCCATGTTTTTCATGGTGATTCAGGGATCAATATTTTGTCTTGTTGTTTTTTGTTTTTTTCCTCTTGTCATTCAGGGGCATGCACATTCACAAATTGTAAACCTGTCCATGTTCCTTTCTGATAATGTCACGCTAGGTATGGGGAAGTTCCAAGTGAACAGCGAAAGTGAAGGGAAAGCCTGTGTCTAGATAAGGTATAAAACTGTGGACAAAAAGCGCAAATAGGGTATTACCCCAATAATATGGGGTGAGGGAAGGGGAGTCAATACTCACCAGATGGAGTTGTGCAAGTCACAACCCCTTTGACAGCATGTAAATCGTAAATCCAGGCAGCAGCCACCCGACGGCAGATAACAGAGAACAGTGGAGATAGGTGATAATGCCGCGCCACAGATCACTTCAGGAGCAATAAGATTAACGTATCTTTATTGGCATAGGTCTACGCGTTTCAGGAGCCACGCTCCCTTCCTCAGGACCGTGAAGAACCAAGAGACATCAAATCTCTTGGTTCTTCACGGTCCTGAGGAAGGGAGCGTGGCTCCTGAAACGCGTAGACCTATGCCAATAAAGATACGTTAATCTTATTGCTCCTGAAGTGATCTGTGGCGCGGCATTATCACCTATCTCCACTGTTCTCTGTTATGTGTCTAGATAAGGGGGAGAGGGTGACCCCTGACCAAACCTAGTGCTGGACCCTAAGGTCCCTCACCACCCTAAATAGGTTCCGTACTTATGTGCCGAGCTAGATACCTGACCCTAGGTATCCCTAGTGCTAGGTCCTAACTAGGGAATGGATGGGATGAGCTCTTCGTCAAACCCCCTAAACACTAAAGAAGACAATAAGGAGGACATACGGGACAATGCATGAACTACTTATCCACAGATGACACAGGTAGATGTTCAGCGAAGTAACAGCAACAACACCACAGCTGAGTACAAGCCACCTGCTTGCAACCAGAGCTAGAATGAACTGAATAATATCACCAGCAAAAGTCCAGGAAAGATAAGAGTATTTAAGTACATGGTCAATACTGATAATTAGCAGCTGGATGGAATGAGGGCTCTGCTGGGACTAAAAGGGGAAGAGATGTAAACACAGCAGAAAAGCTACCTGATAAAATGAATACTAACAGCAGGAACAATAGAAAGTTGGAGCACTTTGCATAGCCAAATGTTGTGACCTTCTATTGCCAGAAACCACATGACTGTCTGTCACCCTTGGTAGGTAACCACAAGGCTTACATTAGGGACAGCTTCCGAGTCCTCCCGGCTGATCTGCTAGTAGGAGTTTTTAATCTGCACGTCTGAAGCAATTTTTAGTATAATATGTCTGCATGGAGCTATAAAAGCTCAAATCAGTGGTAAAAATGTGTGATAAGTACAAAATAATGTTGCAGAAATGTCGCAAATTCCACCCTTTGCGATTTAGCCATACTTTTATAAAATCCACAGATCTGCTGTGAAATGTTTTACAACACAGAAGAGGCACAGATCCGTTCATCGTACTTTTCCTCACTGTAGGTGTGGCACCTGGTTTTGTCTTAATGCTGCTGTAAAGTACAAACTAATAAACTGCCATGTGAATGAGGCCTAAAAGAGACAGACTTCAGCACTGTCATCACAGTGATTGCAGTATAATAGAAGCCACACTGCCCTATATCAGGGGCGGGGAACCTTTTTCTACCAACCTTCAGGGACCGCAAAAAATTGTCAACTTGAAAATTACCCTAATATATTTGGTGAAACAATTGATTAACTCACCCCTATTGTGGTGGCTGGAGCTGCTGCTTTTTGCTGCGGCTGTGATGTTCGGTGATATTGATCATGTCGCTTCTCACAGCTTCTTTTCCAGGTTTGTCACAGTCTGGAGCACAATCAACTTTGTGAAATGGTAAACCATATAAATCACATAGGAGAAACTGTAGATTCACACACTGGCCGTATATTGCACACAGCCATGACACACTGGCCGTATACCGCAAACAACTCTGACACACTGGCTGTATACTGAACACAGCTCTGTCACACTGGCCGTATACCGCACACAGCTCTGACACACTGGCCATATACAGCACACATCTCTGACACACTGGCCGTATACCGCATACAGTTCTGATACACTGGCTGTATACCACACACAGCTCTGACACACTGGCCGTATACCGCACACAGCCCCAACACACTGGCAGTATACTGCACACAAAATTGACACACTGGCCATATACAGCATACAAAATTGACACACTGGTCATATTGTATACCGCACACGACACACACTGGCCATATAAAGTTCACATGTATACTGTACACAGCACTCACACACGCTGCACACAGCACTCATACCCCATATACAGCACTCATACCCCATATACAGTACTCACAGATGCCTCTAGGTTCTGGGTGTAGAGGCTGTTAGACATTTTTTGACCAACATGGGAGAACATGATGATTACACCAACTTTATAACTGAAGCGTTATTGATCGTACTTAAAAATAATGTATTCAAATTCGGTGAGACTTGGTACCTGCAACATGGGGGTGTGGCTATGGGCACCCCCATAGCTTGCACATTGGCAAACTTATTTCTGGCGAGATTTGAGGATGACACAATCTATTCCCAAAATAACAAATTTCTATGTTACATTAAACATTTTTATAGATATGTGGATGATATCCTAATTGTTTGGGATAGTACAAAAGAAAAATTTGATGAGTTTGTCTTATTCCTTAATCAGTCTAATAGATATAATATGTTATTCACCAGTAATTTTGGAGATCAGACTTTGGAATTTTTAGATTTAAAAATTTCCATACAGAACAATGAAATTAAAACTGAATCTTACAGAAAATCTATAGCAGTAAATACTCTTTTGCGCCACGATAGTGCCCATCCCGCACATGTAAAAAAATCAATACCATATTCCCAATTTCTTAGAATAAAAAGAGCAAATAGTGACATAGATCGTTTTATGACACAAGCAGATGAATTGAGTTGTAGGCTAAAGGAAAGGGGATATCCACAATCTATAATTACTGAAGCTTTGGAAAAAACCTTACAGGGAGATGATAATAAAAATAAAAATAAGCTGGTTAGACATCAGAAAAATACTTTAAAAACAGAACGGTTCAGATTTAATTTTAAATTCAGTTCCATGGATCAAATAATAAAATCGATTATTAACCGCCATTGGCACATAATTGAGAGCGACAGGGACCTTAAAGAGGTAGCGAATAATAAACCCCAAATTACATACCGGAGAAAAATATAGGAGATCTATTGATAAAAAGGAGGTTTATTCCACAAAAAACGTGGTTAGAAAAAGCAAGCCCCATAGGAAACTATAAATGTGGGAATTGTACATATTGCGATCAACATCTGACAGGCAAGAGTATCAAAGTGGGTGATAGATGGTATAAAATAAACGACCTAATTACATGCCGGACTAAATGGCTGGTATATATCATTTTCTGCCCGTGTAATTTTTTCTATATAGGCAAAACTATTAGACCATTATTCACCAGATTTCGAGAGCATGCACATTCAATTAGTACAGGGGTAGGGGCTACACGCCTCATTAATCACATGCAAGAGAAACATAATGGTAATTATAAATTGCTTAGTTTTGCCGGATTAGAAAAGATTACACCTTCCCCAGCAGGGGGAGATACACACAAGCACTTACTAAGGCTGGTTTCACACTACGTTTATTTAACATCCGTCCATAACGTTTTTTTAACGCAGAAACGGATCCAGTGCAAATGCGTTTTCATTTCAATGCATTTGCAATGGACTCGCGTTAACATCCGTTCACCTGCGTTTGCGTGCGTTATAGTGAGGATCCAGCGACTTGCAGTTTTTTAACATCTTTCAAAAACGCTACTTGTAGCGTTTTTGAGCTGCGTCCAAATACTGCAAATTGCTGGATCCTGACTAAACAGCATGCAAACGCATGTGAACGCTGGCGTGCTGATAGGCAGGATCCTGCTTGCTCTACTGAGCATGCCCAGAAGCCAGCCTCCGTGATCAGTCTATCTCTCTCCTACCTCTCTCTCTCCCCCTCCCTCTCCTCTCTCTCGCCGTCTCTCCCTCCCTCTCCTGTCTCTCTCTCCCACCTGAGAGCTGCGGACACTCGTAACCAAGGTAAATATCGGGTAACCACTTATCTTAGTTACCCGATGTTTACGTTGGTAACGTGTGCAGGCAGCCGGCTCCTAGCAGCTGCAGAAGCTTGTAACCAAAGTAAATACCCGATGTTTACCTTGGTTACAGCCTCGCAGCTGTCAGATGCCGGCTCCCAGTCTGGCACGTTTAGTTCCCCTCACTCCCGATCACATGACTCCAATGCCCGCCCCTAAACATCCAGTGACAGGATCCTGCAAAATAAGACATGCGTTTGCATGCGTTTTTTGCTGTAAAAGCAGGATCCGCTTTTGCAGCAAAAAACGTTCAGGACGCATGTTAAAAAGACGTAGTGTGAAACCAGCCTAAGGAGAGAAGCTCGTTGGATTATGGACACCAAAGCAATGGGACCCATCGGCTTCAATGATAAAAACGATATGATAATATTCCTCTAATGTCTGAAGCTATGTTGACCAGCCCTCCTCTCCTTGGTGATTTGCTTGCGTGTTATCTAATTCATGTATAATCATTTTGATAAATGTATATAATTTCTCATGATTCTGGTTATTTAAAATAATAGATTCTCTTTGTAAAAATGTGTTTGCTTGCCGGTCCAATAGTTTTATCATCCAGGATATATAAGAGGAATAATACTCTGAGTATTGGCATATAGCTTCATGAATGTTTTTTGTCTACTTAATCGATATTGACAGCCTTAATGAATTCATTTATAAAAAAAAAAAAAAAAAAAGATTCTTTTGTATGCCAAGAATAAGATAATCAATAGATTTCAATAAATAAAATTTAGCTTAATCCCTATATTGTACTATATAATTAAACGAGTGCATAATAAATTATAAACTTGATGAGAAAAGAATTATCTTTATGAATTTATAATAATAATAAGGTAAAAAAACCAATATTTTTCCTATAAGTCAATTGAAATTTGGTGATATGCTCTGTTTAAAAATGTGAGATCATGATCAGAATGGTAATAAGTCTTATAGGCTTAATATAAATGTGATCCATTTTTACTGTGATCTAATTGCAAAATGTGAATGTTTTTAATTCTGTTTTAATTATGTACACATGAGTTAGTAGTTTTTTCTACTTAAATGTATGTTACTCATGTTTCACTTTGTATGGACCCGTGAAAGCACCCCTAGTGGTGTGAAACGGTACCGTCGGTCTCGTGCTCCCCTCCCTGCATTCCCTCATGTCCGTCTCACCTGTCAGCATTGAAAAAAAAATAGTCCCAGGATATCGGTGAGTGCTGCCCTGTCTCCTTTTGTTCTATGGATATACTTGTTTAAATTGGGCAATAGCACCTCGGTAAGGGACTTTGTTGGATCCATCAAGATTAGACAAAATGCTTTTCCGTGACATCTGAAAGCAAATGGATGTAATCAAGGAAACTTCACACTGAACTGTGTTTGGGACAGAAACATCACACTACCTCCAGTATAGGTAAGCAGTGCGGTGCACAATCCTTTTTTATTTTTCTATGTTCCCCAATGCTGTTAAGTGACCCCATCCTGGTAAATGTACCCTATTCTGGCATGTTCCCCCCCCCCCCCATCCTGGTAAATGTACCCCATTCTGGCATGTTCCCCCCCCCCCCATCCTGGTAAATGTACCCCATTCTGGCATGTTTCCCCCCCCCCCCCCATCCTGGTAAATGTACCCAATTCTGGCATGTTCTCCCCCCCCCCCCCCCCCCCCCCCCCATCCTGGTAAATGTACCCAATTCTGGCATGTTCCCCCCCCCCCCCCCCATCCTGGTAAATGTACCCCATTCTGGCATGTTCCCCCCCCATCCTGGTAAATGTACCCTATTCTGGCATGTTCCCCTATCCTGGTAAATGTACCCCATTCTGGCATGTTCCCCCCCCCCCCCCCCCCATCCTGGTAAATGTACCCCATTCTGGCATGTTCCCCCCCCCCCCCCCCCCCCCCACACATCCTGGTAAATGTACCCCATTCTGGCATGTTCCCCCATCCTGGTAAATGTACCCCATTCTGGCTTTTTTCCCCCCCCCATCCTGGTAAATGTACCCTATTCTGGCATGTTCCCCCCCCCATCCTGGTAAATGTACCCTATTCTGGCATGTTTCCCCCCCCCCCCCCCCATCCTGGTAAATGTACCCCATTCTGGCATGTTCCCCCATCCTGGTAAATGTACCCCATTCTGGCATGTTCCCCCATCCTGGTAAATGTACCCTATTCTGGCATGTTCCCCTATCCTGGTAAATGTTCCCCTTCCTGCCATGTTCATGTAGCCCTATCCTGGCATATTCCCCCCCCCCCTCCCCCCCCATCCTTTCATGTTTTCCCTTATCCTGGTAAATGTATCCCATCCTGTTGAATGTCACCCTTCCTGGCATGTTCCCCTTCCTGCTAAATGTACCCCATCCTTGCAGCCATGTTTCCCCCCCCCCCCCATCCTTGCAGCCATGTTTCCCCCCCCATCCTTGCAGCCATGTTTCTCCCCCCCCCCCCCCCCATCCGTGCAGCCATGTTTCCCCCCCCCCCATCCGTGCTGTCCATGTATCCCCCCATCTGTGCTGTCCATGTTTCCCCACACCTTGGCACAGCCGCACACAGTTTAAAAATGAAAAAAAAAAAACCCTCACCTTCCAGCACTCGCTGAGCGCCCCTGGGTCCTCAGTCAGTTCCCGCGCGGCCACAAGACGCCGGCGCCGCCTACTGATGCTCTGCCGTCAACGGTAACAGGCCTGCGGCCTAGGAGAGGAGGGGTGTCAGAGGGAGGAGAAATGTCTCCTCTGCTCCAACACAACTTTGAACTGCCGGCGTGATCACACCGACAGTTCAAAGTCGCTGAATGTGGCGACAGTGCGCGTGCCGGCAGAAAGGGCTCTGCGTGCCCAGTCTGGCACGCGTGCCATAGGTTCGCCATCACTGACCTAAGCTTTCACACATCAGTTTTTTGCAATAAGGCACAATCCGGTTTGTGCCTGATGCAACGGATCCGTCTCCGATTGTGTAAAAACTGATGCGGATCCGGTAAAAATGTGGATCAGTTTTTTTTTTGTTTTTGCTGAGAGAGAGACCCCATCATCCCCGCACAAACGCCGGCACTATCGCCCCCATCATGACCGCACACCCCGGCACTACCGCACGCATAATCACTGCACACCCCAGCACTGCAGCACGCATCATCACTGCACACCCCGGCACTGCAGCACGCATCATCACCGCACACACCTGCACTCCCGCACGCATCATCACTGCACTGCAGCACGCATCATCACCGCACACACCTGCACTGCAGCACGCATCATCACTGCACACCCCGGCACTCCCGCACGCATCATCACCGCACACCCCTGCACTACCGCACGCATCATCACCGCACACACACCACGGCACTACCACAGTGACGTCACCGTTGACAGCGCGACTCCCTTCAGTTGCTGCGTGAAGCTCCGAGGAGCAGCGGTGTTCTACGGCCGCTCCTGTCAGCTTCATGTAGCAGAGCTGAAAGCATCGTGGGACCTCTGTGGATTACGTCGGACCTGGAGAGGTATTTGGGGATTTTAATAAAGTGGTGAAAGAGGGTGGATTTTTTTGCCTTTTATTCCAAATAAAGTATTTTTTCGGGTGTATGTGTTTATCTACTTTCACTTACAGGTTAATCATTGGGGTGTCTCATAGACGCCTGCCATGATTAACCCCTTATTACACCGATTGCCACCGCACCAGGGCAATTCAGGATGAGTAGAGTCCTGGGACTGTCGCATCTAATGGATGTGGCAATTCCGGGCGGCTGCTGGCTGATATTTTTAGGGTGGTGGGCTCCCTATAATGTGGGGCTCCCCATCCTGAGAATACCAGCCTTCAGCCGTATGGCTTTATCTTGGCTGGTATAAAATTGGGGGAACTGCACGCCTTTTTTTTTTTTTTTTTTTTTTTTTTTAATTAGCCGCACCCGTGATCGGTGAGAGTGAGTGAATGAGTCTGTGAGTGTGAGAGAGAGAGAGAGAGGCCAGGGCCACACTGGGCACTAGTGCGATGCTCGCATGACACTCAGCTCGCGCTGGCAGCACAGCAGGAGCTGAGTGTCATGCTAGTGTCCCTGCGTCTGAGTGCGGTCCGACTGTGCGAGCGGACCACAGATGCGAGGGGCGGGCTGGCACGGAGGAGGGGAAGGAGGGATTTATCTCCCTCTCTCCTCTGTAGCCAGCTATTGCGACTCTCGCTCTGCACGCGCGGTACAACGGAGTACCGCGAGTGCAGTGCGATTGTTTTCTTGCCTCATTCACTTGAATGGGTGCGAGAGAGAGAGTCTCGCATTACAATCACAGCATGCTGTGATTGTTTTCTCGGTCCAATTAGGGCTGAGAAAATAATCGCTCGTGTGCTGACACACAGGCTAGAATTGGTGCGAGTGGAATGCGATGTTTTATCGCACTCCACTCGCACCGATTTTCTTAGGCCAGAGAAAGAGAGATTTTCTGACAAGCAATGAATTTATCTCACTTCTGGGCATGCTCAGAAGTAAAAACCAAAACTGGTACATGCTTCCGGCGTTTGATGCATGCCACCGGATTCGGCGTGCATAGACTTTCATTATGCACCGTGCCGCATGCGGCGCTATGCAGTTTTTTGCCGGTGGCAAAAAACGTTCCCCTATGCGGCCGCCGGAGTGACAATTTTTGCCGCAACCGGCAAAAAACCGGATCAAACGCGAGTACATGCGGCACGATCCGGCGCTAATAAAAGTCTATAAGGAAAAAACACAACCGGCGGCAAAAAAAAACCGGATGCATTTTTTCTGCAAAGCGCCGGATTGTGCCGCACAGCAAAACCCTGATGTGTGAAAACAGCCTAATTCTGGCATACTAAAAGATACAATGAGGGGACTGGAGTGAAATTACAACATACATTGTCACTTTTTAAAAAGTTGCAATTGATGAATCAGACAGAATTATCTTCAATCGCTAAACTCCGCTGACTAGAGTGAAAACAAAAGAAAAAAACACTGGCGAGCACATATAAGGCTACTTTCACACTTGCGTTGAACGGCATCTGTTGAATTGCGTGGTGTAACGGATGCGTTGCATATAGTGGCACAACGGATCTTACAAAATAACGCAATCCGTTGGTTTTTTTTTTCTTGACTTTACACATCTGGGCATGTGCAGTTGTGTAAAGACGGTTGCATTAACGGAATCCGTCAAATGACAGATTCTAACGGACTCCACCACCATAGGCGTCCATTATAAAAACAATGGACGCCGACGGAATCCTGTAGGTTGCGTTTTTTTGACACTTCGCCAAGCGCAAAAAAACGCTACATGCAGCGTTCCATCCGCCAGGCGGATGCAACGCAGCGTGGGCTGACGGATGCAACGCAAGGCCATCCATTGCAATCCGTAGCTAATAGAAGTCTATGAGGAATAAAATGGTTTCCTGCAATGGTTACCGTAATTTCTCAAGGCGGCGGATAGGAACGGATGCCATTCAACGCAAGTGTGAAAGCAGCCTTGAATAGACTGCAAATAGAATAATAAAATGGGTGCAAAGGCAATGATGAATCAAGGCCATAATATTAGAAAGCCTGATCTTCTGGTCTAACCTCTGGCATAATTAAAGTGAACCTGTCAGCTGCAATATGCACCCAGAACCATGAGCAGTTCTAGGTGCATATTGCTATCCTGGACTTTCGGTCATGAACACTACACAAGTTTGAAGCCAGGACGTGTACACCCGGCTTCATAGTGCTCATGACCGAAAGTCCGAGATCATGTGCACTAAGTGGAAATCACGGACTCGGACGCAATGGCAGCAGAGAGGTGAGCGCGACCATCCTCTGACGTTACGCATTCATTATCATGTTAGTACACCCATAGAGGTGTGTTTACATCCTAAGGGGGCCGACTAGCCAAGGGAACTAACGCCCTTGTGATTAGTCGCTGCACTCATTGGCATACCATATGGGATCTTTACAAATTCTTTTTCTAAAGATCCCTTTATCTATTCTACTATAGACTGGGACTGCTAGGCAGGCATTAGAAATATGCATCCAGAACTGCTTGTGGTCCTGGGTGCAAATTGCACCTCATAGGTTCCTTTTAAAAAGTGCTAGGAGGAGAGCACAGATGTAAGGATTTTCAGATAAGGTCTCTGTAGGGCAGGGGTGGGGAACCTTTTTACTGCCGGGGCCCATTTCTACCAACCTTCGGGGGCCACACAAAATTATCAATGTGAAAATTACCCGGCTACATTTGGTCAAACAATTAATTAACTCACCCCTACTGTGGTGGCTGGAGCTGGTTCTCTTTGGTGCGGCGGTTCATTTTCGGTGACGATCATGTTGCTTCTCACAACTGCTTTTCCAGGATTCTCAGTCTGGAGCGCAGTCAACTCTTTGTGATAATAAGATTGGTAAATCAGATACATCACATAACAGACAGCGACTAATGTACATACATCACAGGAGGAGCTGGGGGCATATACATCACACAGGAGATGCTGGGACTGCTGTATATACAGTTAGGTCCAGAAATATTTGGACAGTGACACAAGTTTTGTTATTTTAGCTGTTTACAAAAACATGTTCAGAAATACAATTATATATATAATATGGGCTGAAAGTGCACACTCCCAGCTGCAATATGAGAGTTTTCACATCCAAATCGGAGAAAGGGTTTAGGAATCATAGCTCTGTAATGCATAGCCTCCTCTTTTTCAAGGGACCAAAAGTAATTGGACAAGGGACTCTAAGGGCTGCAATTAACTCTGAAGGTGTCTCCCTCGTTAACCTGTAATCAATGAAGTAGTTAAAAGGTCTGGGGTTGATTACAGGTGTGTGGTTTTGCATTTGGAAGCTGTTGCTGTGACCAGACAACATGCGGTCTAAGGAACTCTCAATTGAGGTGAAGCAGAACATCCTGAGGCTGAAAAAAAAGAAAAAATCCATCAGAGAGATAGCAGACATGCTTGGAGTAGCAAAATCAACAGTCGGGTACATTTCTGAGAAAAAAGGAATTGACTGGTGAGCTTGGGAACTCAAAAAGGCCTGGGCGTCCACGGATGACAACAGTGGTGGATGATCGCCGCATACTTTCTTTGGTGAAGAAGAACCCGTTCACAACATCAACTGAAGTCCAGAACACTCTCAGTGAAGTAGGTGTATCTGTCTCTAAGTCAACAGTAAAGAGAAGACTCCATGAAAGTAAATACAAAGGGTTCACATCTAGATGCAAACCATTCATCAATTCCAAAAATAGACAGGCCAGAGTTAAATTTGCTGAAAAACACCTCATGAAGCCAGCTCAGTTCTGGAAAAGTATTCTATGGACAGATGAGACAAAGATCAACCTGTACCAGAATGATGGGAAGAAAAAAGTTTGGAGAAGAAAGGGAACGGCACATGATCCAAGGCACACCACATCCTCTGTAAAACATGGTGGAGGCAACGTGATGGCATGGGCATGCATGGCTTTCAATGGCACTGGGTCACTTGTGTTTATTGATGACATAACAGCAGACAAGAGTAGCCGGATGAATTCTGAAGTGTACCGGGATATACTTTCAGCCCAGATTCAGCCAAATGCCGCAAAGTTGATCAGACGGCGCTTCATAGTAAAGATGGACAATGACCCCAAGCATACAGCCAAAGCTACCCAGGAGTTCATGAGTGCAAAAAAGTGGAACATTCTGCAATGGCCAAGTCAATCACCAGATCTTAACCCAATTGAGCATGCATTTCACTTGCTCAAATCCAGACTTAAGACGGAAAGACCCACAAACAAGCAAGACCTGAAGGCTGCGGCTGTAAAGGCCTGGCAAAGCGTTAAGAAGGAGGAAACCCAGCGTTTGGTGATGTCCATGGGTTCCAGACTTAAGGCAGTGATTGCCTCCAAAGGATTCGCAACAAAATATTGAAAATAAAAATATTTTGTTTAGGTTTGGTTTATTTGTCCAATTACTTTTGACCTCCTAAAATGTGGAGTGTTTGTAAAGAAATGTGTACAATTCCTACAATTTCTATCAGATATTTTTGTTCAAACCTTCAAATTAAACGTTACAATCTGCACTTGAATTCTGTTGTAGAGGTTTCATTTCAAATCCAATGTGGTGGCATGCAGAGCCCAACTCGCGAAAATTGTGTCACTGTCCAAATATTTCTGGACCTAACTGTACATTACAGGAGATGCCCCAACCCTCCTTTGATTTTTATGACCCAGCCCCTCCTATGATGTATATGCCCCAGCCTCTCCTCTGATGTGTAGTATTTGCCCCATCCCCCTCCTGAGATGTATATGGCCCCAGCATCTCCAACATGATGTATATGCCCCAGCCCCTCCAGTGATATGTATGCCCCAGCCCCTCATGTGATGTATATGCTACAGCCCCGCCTGTGATATATACATCACAGGAGCAGCTGGGGCATATACATCACAGGAGGGGCTGAGAGCATATACATCACAAGAGAGGCTGAGGTCATATACATCACTGAAGGGGCTGGGGGCATATACATCACTGGGAGGCATAGATATGGCTTTGGGGTATAGACAGCATTTGGGGGGCACATACATCACTGGGGGGTCATACATCACTGGGGGGCACATACATTACTGGGGGGCACAGACAGCACTGTGGGGCAAATACAGCACGGGGGGGAAGGGCACAGACAGCACTGGGAGGCACGCACATCACTGCGCAGGACTGCAATGTCGGCTTGTGTGGATGATGTAGACGCATCATTCATTCTGGACTGGGTGGAAGGAGGACTGAAATCGCAGCAGAGAGGAGGTGCTGAGCAGAGAGTAGAGACACCCATTGGACCGGACCACCCCCTAGGTGAGTATTATAAAGGTGTTTTTACGTTATACAGAGCAGCTTGGGCTCTTATATACAGTATTCTGGAACGCTGTATATAAGGGCTCACTGGTGGTGGCCTCAACTTATAGTCACCAAATCTGGTGACAGGTTCTCTTTAACTTTACCTTTTGGAGATCATTTCACCTTCAACTTGCTTAACTGTTCACAATAACAATGATTTTGACCAGGGGTGCCCAAACTTTTGCATGCCACTGTAAAGAGACACATGGAGAGCACTGCACTTAAAGATTTAGACCAGACAACTTCTTTAACCCCATAGTACATTTTGGAATGAGTGTAATGAAGGTGGTGTGCATATAGGGGGAGTGTAGTGCACTGTATATGCCCATTACCATGCCTGCACCCTTCACATTCTGACTGCAGCTATTTCCAAACAGTACTCCTCCTAAAACAACGGCCTTCCCACCACGTGACTGATCAGGTCATGTGACAGGGGTCCTTAAACTGTAATTCCCAGAATTCTGTGCGAACCATTCACTTCCTGCATTATTTTCAGATGTTGAGTTCCCATCCTCTGTACTAGGTAAGATCAGTGATATTCTGCATGTGCCCACTACTGTGAGGAGGGAAAAACCGTATACGGTGTGTAATATAGGCATGGTGTGTGTACAGTGGGGATAGCTGTATACAATGTGTAATATAGGCATAGTGTGTGTACAGTGGGGATAGCTGTATACAGTGTGTAATATAGGCATGGTGTGTGTACAGTGGGGATAGCTGTATACAGTGTGTAATATAGGCATAGTGTGTGTACAGTGGGGATAGCTGTATACAATGTGTAATATAGGCATAGTGTGTGTACAGTGGGGATAGCTGTATACAGTGTGTAATATAGGCATAGTGTGTGTACAGTGGGGATAGCTATATACAATGTGTAATATAGGCATAGTGTGTGTACAGTGGGGATAGCTGTATACAATGTGTAATATAGGCATAGTGTGTGTACAGTGGGGATAGCTGTATACAATGTGTAATATAGGCATAGTGTGTGTACAGTGGGGATAGCTGTATACAGTGTGTAATATAGGCATAGTGTGTGTACAGTGGGGATAGCTGTATACAGTGTGTAATATAGGCATAGTGTGTACAGTGGGGATAGCTGTATACAATGTGTAATATAGGCATAGTGTGTGTACAGTGGGGATAGCTGTATACAGTGTGTAATATAGGCATAGTGTGTACAGTGGGGATAGCTATATACAATGTGTAATATAGGCATAGTGTGTGTACAGTGGGGATAGCTGTATACAGTGTGTAATATAGGCATAGTGTGTACAGTGGGGATAGCTATATACAATGTGTAATATAGGCATAGTGTGTGTACAGTGGGGATAGCTGTATACAGTGTGTAATATAGGCATAGTGTGTGTACAGTGGGGATAGCTGTATACAGTGTGTAATATAGGCATAGTGTGTACAGTGGGGATAGCTATATACAATGTGTAATATGGTCATAGTGTGTGTACAGTGGGGATAGCTATATACAGTGTGTAATATAGGCATAGTGTGTGTACAGTGGGGATAGCTGTATACAGTGTGTAATATAGGCATAGTGTGTGTACAGTGGGGATAGCTGTATACAGTGTGTAATATAGGCATAGTGTGTACAGTGGGGATAGCTATATACAATGTGTAATATAGGCATAGTGTGTGTACAGTGGGGATAGCTGTATACAGTGTGTAATATAGGCATAGTGTGTGTACAGTGGGGATAGCTGTATACAGTGTGTAATATAGGCATAGTGTGTACAGTGGGGATAGCTGTATACAATGTGTAATATAGGCATAGTGTGTGTACAGTGGGGATAGCTGTATACAGTGTGTAATATAGGCATAGTGTGTGTACAGTGGGGATAGCTGTATACAGTGTGTAATATAGGCATAGTGTGTACAGTGGGGATAGCTATATACAATGTGTAATATGGTCATAGTGTGTGTACAGTGGGGATAGCTGTATACAGTGTAATATAGGCATAGTGTGTGTACAGTGGGGATAGCTATATACAGTGTGTAATATAGGCATAGTGTGTGTACAGTGGGGATAGCTGTATACAATGTGTAATATAGGCATAGTGTGTGTACAGTGGGGATAGCTGTATACAGTGTGTAATATAGGCATAGTGTGTGTACAGTGGGGATAGCTATATACAATGTGTAATATAGGCATAGTGTGTGTACAGTGGGGATAGCTGTATACAGTGTGTAATATAGGCATAGTGTGTGTACAGTGGGGATAGCTGTATACAGTGTGTAATATAGGCATAGTGTGTGTACAGTGGGGATAGCTGTATACAGTGTGTAATATAGGCATAGTGTGTGTACAGTGGGGATAGCTATATACAGTGTGTAATATAGGCATAGTGTGTGTACAGTGGGGATAGCTGTATACAGTGTGTAATATAGGCATAGTGTGTGTACAGTGGGGATAGCTGTATACAGTGTGTATTATGGGCAGTGTGTGTACAGTGGGGATAGCTATATAGTGTGTAATATAGGCATAGTGTGTGTACAGTGGGGATAGCTGTATACAGTGTGTAATATAGGCATAGTGTGTGTACAGTGGGGATAGCTGTATACAGTGTGTAATATAGGCATAGTGTGTGTACAGTGGGGATAGCTGTATACAGTGTGTAATATAGGCATAGTGTGTACAGTGGGGATAGCTATATACAATGTGTAATATGGTCATAGTGTGTGTACAGTGGGGATAGCTGTATACAGTGTAATATAGGCATAGTGTGTGTACAGTGGGGATAGCTATATACAGTGTGTAATATAGGCATAGTGTGTGTACAGTGGGGATAGCTGTATACAGTGTGTATTATGGGCAGTGTGTGTACAGTGGGGATAGCTATATAGTGTGTAATATAGGCATAGTGTGTGTACAGTGGGGATAGCTGTATACAGTGTGTAATATAGGCATAGTGTGTGTACAGTGGGGATAGCTGTATACAGTGTGTAATATAGGCATAGTGTGTGTACAGTGGGGATAGCTATATACAGTGTGTAATATAGGCATAGTGTGTGTACAGTGGGGATAGCTGTATACAGTGTGTAATATAGGCATAGTGTGTGTACAGTGGGGATAGCTGTATACAGTGTGTATTATGGGCAGTGTGTGTACAGTGGGGATAGCTATATAGTGTGTAATATAGGCATAGTGTGTGTACAGTGGGGATAGCTGTATACAGTGTGTAATATAGGCATAGTGTGTGTACAGTGGGGATAGCTGTATACAGTGTGTAATATAGGCATAGTGTGTGTACAGGGGATAGCTGTATACAGTGTGTAATATGGGCATAGTGTGTGTACAGTGGGGATAGCTGTATACAGTGTGTAATATGGGCATAGTGTGTGTACAGTGGGGATAGCTGTATACAGTGTGTAATATAGGCATAGTGTGTACAGTGGGGATAGCTATATACAGTGTGTAATATAGGCATAGTGTGTACAGTGGGGATAGCTATATACAGTGTATAATATAGGCATAGTGTGTGTACAGCGGGGATAGCTGTATACAGTGTGTAATATAGGCATAGTGTGTGTATAGTGGGGATAGCTGTATACAGTGTGTAATATAGGCATAGTGTGTACAGTGGGGATAGCTGTATACAGTGTGTAATATAGGCATAGTGTGTGTACAGTGGGGATAGCTGTATACAGTGTGTAATATAGGCATAGTGTGTGTACAGTGGGGATAGCTATATAGTGTGTAATATAGGCATAGTGTGTACAGTGGGGATAGCTGTATACAGTGTGTAATATAGGCATAGTGTGTGTATAGTGGGGATAGCTGTATACAGTGTGTAATATAGGCATAGTGTGTACAGTGGGGATAGCTGTATACAGTGTAATATAGGCATAGTGTGTGTACAGTGGGGATAGCTGTATACAGTGTGTAATATAGGCATAGTGTGTGTACAGTGGGGATAGCTGTATACAGTGTGTAATATAGGCATAGTGTGTGTACAGTGGGGATAGCTGTATACAGTGTGTAATATAGGCATAGTGTGTGTACAGTGGGGATAGCTGTATACAGTGTGTAATATAGGCATAGTGTGTGTACAGTGGGGATAGCTGTATACAGTGTGTAATATAGGCATAGTGTGTGTACAGTGGGGATAGCTGTATACAGTGTGTAATATAGGCATAGTGTGTGTACAGTGGGGATAGCTGTATACAGTGTGTAATATAGGCATAGTGTGTGTACAGTGGGGATAGCTGTATACAGTGTGTAATATAGGCATAGTGTGTGTACAGTGGGGATAGCTGTATACAGTGTGTAATATAGGCATAGTGTGTGTACAGTGGGGATAGCTATATACAGTGTGTAATATAGGCATAGTGTGTGTACAGTGGGGATAGCTGTATACAGTGTGTAATATAGGCATAGTGTGTACAGTGGGGATAGCTGTATACAGTGTGTAATATAGGCATAGTGTGTGTACAGTGGGGATAGCTGTATACGGTGTGTAATATAGGCATAGTGTGTGTACAGTGGGGATAGCTGTATACAGTGTAATATAGGCATAGTGTGTGTACAGTGGGGATAGCTGTATACAGTGTGTAATATAGGCATAGTGTGTGTACAGTGGGGATAAAATCCGTCCCTTCATCAATTCTCAATCTACAAAAATGCTAGTGCATGCTCTCATAATCTCCCGCCTCGACTACTGCAACATCCTCCTATGTGGTCTCCCTGCTAACACGCTCGCCCCTCTCCAGTCCATCCTTAATGCTGCTGCCCGACTGATCCACCTCTCGCCTCACTACCACCCCGCTTCTCCTCTCTGCATGTCCCTTCACTGGCTCCCAATCTTCCATCGTATCCAATTCTAACTACTAATACTGACTTACAAAGCCATCCACAAATTGTCTCCTCCATATATCTCTGAACTAATCTCTCGCTACACTCCAAAACGTAATCTCCGGTCCTCCCAAGATCTCCTTCTATCCTCCTCTCTCATTCGCTCCTCATGCAACCGTCTCCAAGACTTCTCCCGAACATCCCCAGTCTTCTGGAACTCACTGCCTCAACACGTCAGATTATCTACTACACTTGCAAACTTCAAACGGAACCTAAAGACTCATCTGTTCAGAAATGCCTATAACCTTGAATGACCTCACTGCCCCACCACCGTGCGGAGCTGCCGCCCCACCACCGTGCGGAGCTGCCGCCCCACCACCGTGCGGAGCTGCCGCCCCACCACCGTGCGGAGCTGCCGCCCCACCACCGTGCGGAGCTGCCGCCCCACCACCGTGCGGAGCTGCCGCCCCACCTACACCCCACCTACTGTCTCCTCCCCATAATCCTATAGAATGTAAGCCCGCAAGGGCAGGGCCCTCTTCCCTCTGTACTAGTCTGTCTACTGTAACTTGTACATGTATTTTGTATGTAACCCCCTTCTCATGTACAGCACCATGGAATCAATGGTGCTCTATAAATAAATAATAATAATAATAATAGCTATATACAGTGTGTAATATAGGCATAGTGTGTGTACAGTGGGGATAGCTGTATACAGTGTGTAATATAGGCATAGTGTGTGTACAGTGGGGATAGCTGTATACAGTGTAATATAGGCATAGTGTGTGTACAGTGGGGATAGCTATATACAGTGTGTAATATAGGCAGTGTCTGTACAGTGGGGATAGCTGTATACAGTGTGTAATATAGGCAGTGTGTGTACAGTGGGGATAGCTATATACAGTGTGTAATATAGGCATAGTGTGTGTACAGTGGGGATAGCTGTATACAGTGTGTAATATAGGCATAGTGTGTGTACAGTGTGCATAGCTATATACAGTGTGTAATATAGGCATAGTGTGTGTACAGTGGGGATAGCTGTATACAGTGTGTAATATAGGCATAGTGTGTGTACAGTGGGGATAGCTGTATACAGTGTAATATAGGCATAGTGTGTGTACAGTGGGGATAGCTGTATACAGTGTGTAATATAGTCATAGTGTGTGTACAGTGGGGATAGCTGTATACAGTGTGTAATATAGGCATAGTGTGTGTACAGTGGGGATAGCTGTATACAGTGTGTAATATAGGCATAGTGTGTGTACAGTGGGGATAGCTGTATACAGTGTGTAATATAGGCAGTGTGTGTGTACAGTGGGGATAGCTATATACAGTGTGTAATATAGGCATAGTGTGTGTACAGTGGGGATAGCTGTATACAGTGTGTAATATAGGCATAGTGTGTGTACAGTGGGGATAGCTGTATAGTGTGTAATATAGGCATAGTGTGTGTACAGTGGGGATAGCTGTATACAGTGTGTAATATAGGCATAGTGTGTGTACAGTGTGCATAGCTGTATACAGTGTGTAATATAGGCATAGTGTGTGTACAGTGGGGATAGCTGTATACAGTGTGTAATATAGGCAGTGTGTGTACAGTGGGGATAGCTGTATACAGTGTGTAATATAGGCATAGTGTGTGTACAGTGGGGATAGCTGTATACAGTGTGTAATATAGGCATAGTGTGTGTACAGTGGGGATAGCTGTATACAGTGTGTAATATAGGCAGTGTGTGTACAGTGGGGATAGCTGTATACAGTGTGTAATATAGGCAGTGTGTGTACAGTGGGGATAGCTGTATACAGTGTGTAATATAGGCAGTGTGTGTACAGTGGGGATAGCTGTATACAGTGTGTAATATAGGCATAGTGTGTGTACAGTGGGGATAGCTGTATACAGTGTGTAATATAGGCAGTGTGTGTACAGTGGGGATAGCTGTATACAGTGTGTAATATAGGCAGTGTGTGTACAGTGGGGATAGCTATATACAGTGTGTAATATAGGCATAGTGTGTGTACAGTGGGGATAGCTGTATACAGTGTGTAATATAGGCATAGTGTGTGTACAGTGGGGATAGCTGTATACAGTGTGTAATATAGGCAGTGTGTGTACAGTGGGGATAGCTGTATACAGTGTGTAATATAGGCATAGTGTGTGTACAGTGGGGATAGCTGTATACAGTGTGTAATATAGGCATAGTGTGTGTACAGTGGGGATAGCTGTATACAGTGTGTAATATAGGCATAGTGTGTGTACAGTGGGGATAGTTGTATACAGTGTGTAATATAGGCATAGTGTGTGTACAGTGGGGATAGCTGTATACAGTGTGTAATATAGGCATAGTGTGTGTACAGTGGGGATAGCTGTATACAGTGTGTAATATAGGCAGTGTGTGTACAGTGGGGATAGCTGTATACAGTGTGTAATATAGGCAGTGTGTGTACAGTGGGGATAGCTATATACAGTGTGTAATATAGGCATAGTGTGTGTACAGTGGGGATAGCTGTATACAGTGTGTAATATAGGCATAGTGTGTGTACAGTGGGGATAGCTGTATACAGTGTGTAATATAGGCATAGTGTGTGTACAGTGGGGATAGCTGTATACAGTGTGTAATATAGGCATAGTGTGTACAGTGGGGATAGCTGTATACAGTGTGTAATATAGGCATAGTGTGTGTACACTATTGGCCGGCCACTGTGTGACGTCGCTGTGACGCCGAACGTCCCTCCCCCTTCAGGAAGTGGATGTTTGCCACCCACAGCGACGTCGCTCAGCAGGTAAGTACGTGTGACGGGGGTTTAACGACTTTGTGTGCCACGGGCAACTAATTGCCCGTGACGCACAAACGACGGGGGCAGGTACGATCCCTCGTCCGATCGCATGATAGATCGTATCGTTTGACGCCCGCATTAGACTGGACATCCCATTTAACCCTAGATCTGCAGGTAAATGTTGTTTTTAGACATGACCAGTACTTTTAGTGTAAAGGTCATTTTAATGGCATCCCATTGGTATCAGCCCAATGTACAGTATATTATCATACAACATGAGTTGTGATGTCACAAAACACAATACATAGCTAATATAATTTACCAAAACCATCTTGTCATTCCAGATTTCATGTCTGAAGTATTTCTCAATTGTATCACTGAACATGGACAAAAACCAAAATCCAACTGAACAGGCCCTAAGCCTCACCCTGGAGATCATGCTTCTGCTAACAGGAGAGGTGAGGGGTTCTTAGCAATATATTTGCTAGCGTAACTGCCTTGGGATCACGAAGACTGAATGAGAGAACATGTCTCACTAGACTAAAATCTTCAGGAAGTAAGATGATGTTTCATTCTTAAAGGGAACCTGTCAGCAGAAATTTCGCAATAAACCTAAAAGATTCCCCTTCTGCAGCTCCTGCGCTTTTCACTCTGCCTCCACCGTTATGCGCAAGCGCTGGCCATATGAACCCACGTCACCCATTACCCATCTTTCCCTGGAGCAGGAAATAGATGGGAGGAGCGGCACACCACCGATCATGACCGCATAACGGTGGAGGCAGAGTGAAAAGTGCGGGCACGAGATTATGGGCGGGTACTTGGATGACGCTGCTTATGACAATCACAGCGCCGCCCATAATCTCACGCCTGCGCAATCACGTCACCAGCGGTCACACTGTGCACAGTGCTCAGTCCCGCGAGAGTGGCACTGGGCATGCACGAGACCTCTGGAGCACTGGGCGGCGTCTGCAGGTATGGAAATGAGTAATGGGGGACGGCGTAAAGCGGCAGGAGGGAGAATAACGGACGCAAGACAGCCCGCCCCCGTGACCATAAAAAAATTTGCATACAAAAAGGTAAGACTTTATAAAGTATTTATTTAGGTCTCAAAGAGGGCACAATAGCAACAGGAACCTTGCTAGAATGCAGCCCAGGAGCTGCAGAGGGGGAATCTTTTAGGTTTATTGCGAAATTTCTGCTGACCGGTTCCCTTTAAGTGAACTGCAGTTGTTTAGGAAGGAGATGTGAGAAGGTTTCATAGGGGGTGTTAACCTCTGCTCCCCCATTATACATATAATTTTTTCCTCATTTCACAGGATTACTTTGTCGTGAGGAAGCCAAGAGGGAGAGAAAAGAATAATTGTCTTCAGGTTGCAGAAGGAACTTGGAAGGAGCTGACGGATGTTCACCTACCTTTGCCTCAATCAGTGATACATAAACCAAACTGTAAGAAGAAGATCCTAGACCTCACCAACAAGATGATTGAGCTGCTGACTGGAGAGGTGACGCTGCTGGGGATACTGGGACATTATACAGTAACACAAGGGGTGATGTGTCAGGATGATGACTGTATCATTGTGTGTCAGGTTCCTATAAGGTGTCAAGATGTTGGTGTTTATTTCTCCATGGAGGAGTGGGACTATGTGGAAGAGCACAGGGAAACATACAAGGATGTCATGATGGCGGACCATCAGCCACTCACATCATTGGGTCAGTGGCATATATTAGTAAGCACTCAATATAATAGAAAAAATATGTAACTATCTGCTGCTCTTTTCAACAGGTGTACTTAAAGATGATACAAATGAACATTCAATGAAGATGATTAAGGAGGAACAATATGAAGGACACGTAACAAGCCCCAATGTTTATACACCTACAGACCATATACAACAAGATCCTCCTGCTCCTATAAGGGAAGAACTAGTTTCATGTGATGGTGTAAATCTCACTCAACCTATACCACAAAATCCATTTAATCATGTTAAAGATGAACTCGTCAAATGTAATGGTGGAAGTCTCACATACCAAAACATTACTACAGCTACATCTACTAAGGAAGAACCAAAATCATGTGATGGAAAGAATTTCAAAGACCAAAAAAGTACACCTTTGAGTCACACTTCATATCTACTTGGGGTTAAAGCAAACATACAAGAAGAAACCCTGCCTGATCCTAACGATTATACACAACAATGTGTATCTCATGATAAGGAACCAGCCTCATGTAGTGGCGGAAACTTCATGTTCAATACACATCAGTCAACTAATGGTAAAGAAGGTCCAACTCTTCCAGAGACGCACAGAACTGCCAATAACATTTGTGTACAGTTTTCTTGTTCTGAGTGCAAGAAATGTTTTGTGTCCATGGGTGAGTTAGTGGCACATCAAGGAATTCACATAGCAGAAAAATTACTTCAGAATGGGCCCCCAAGTGTTGTGACTGTTCCACAAGAACTACCTGTGAAACATAAATTGTTGACTTGCAATAAGTGTGGGAGAGCATTCTACACCAAATCCTCGCTAGTAGTGCATATGAAGATTCATTGGCGTAAAAATAAGGAACTGTTTAAATGTATTCTGTGTGGGAAGTGTTTCCCAAGTACATCCAAACTTCAGTTACATATGGGACGCCACTTTGGAGATAGACCTTATGCCTGTAGCACATGTGGAGAACGTTTCATGAGAACGTGTGATCTTTGCAAACATCAAAGAATACATAAGTCTGTAACAAAAAATGTGCCTTCAGGTTTGTGAACATCTACCCAATGTATGGAACAATGACGAGTAATCTTCTGCACGATTATATCTGTTTCATGATGGTCAGTTTGTACAAAGTAGCATCAAATGAGCGAAACCCTTGGTTGGGCAGGAGTCCAATGTAATATATTTTATTTTATACAAGGTGTTTATTTTAGCTGTTTGTGAGTATATTGTAATAAAGAAACTTCCTTTATATAACATTAAATATGTGCTGCTGCACTTTGTTGGAATGTGTTTTATTTCTTCCTCATTTTCACTTTTGTGCTTTTTTGTTTTAACAGAAAGAGTTGTAATTTTGAATGAGACCATTCACTTTACCATGTAATGTACTGAAAGACTGGGAAAAATCCTAGTGGAGTGAAATGAGGAATTTTTGCCATTGTTTGTTTGCCATTATTTGGAGAGGTGTTGATCAGCAAACGTGCAGGTAACAACAAAAATACATACAGCTGCACTCTAAAATGCTCACATTGAATAAGGGAACTATGGTATTGCATTACCGGTATAGGAATATTTGAATAAAGAGATACTTAGGTTATATATTGGCCAATGCATATAAGCCCAGTAACCACGACAAAGTGACCTCCCTCTCTCTATATATATCTATATCCATATATATTTGTATATATATTATGTGTGTGTATATGTATGTGTGTGTGTGTGTGTGTGTGTATATATATATTACACATTACACAGTGCCTACAAGTAGTATTCAACCCCCTGCAGATTTAGCAGGTTTACACATTCGGAATTAACTTGGCATTGTGACATTTGGACTGTAGATCAGCCTGG